>NC_056744.1:1241844283-1241928289 GCF_019279795.1 Protopterus annectens | reverse complement strand
CACACACACACACACACACACACACACACAGACACACACACATACATGCATATCTATATACATTTGTATATAGACACACACCGCCCTTTTCTGTAAATCTGGGGAATCCAAATTATGTACTGCTCATTCTCTGTGGTGGTACAGTACATTACTATCCCTACCCTATTTTTTTCTTTAGGAACTTTGAAACCCTAATTCTAGCATTAGTGGAGCATTGTATTATTTATTTGAAAATATATACTTTGGGGATGTACTTATAAAAGAAATACAAAGCACAGCATACTGTTGAGACTTTAAACTTATGTTTACAAATAGTACAATGGATCATACCGCTTGCAAGCATTATCCCAAAGAGATACATAAAGTAAAGAAAAAAAAGAAAAACTGCCGCATTGCAGTGTTCTAAGTGGAGTATTGCCAATATTAGTCAAGATTAATTTGGAATCAGAAGTTTATCAAGTGCTTTGCATTTATCTAATTTACTGAGGTGTATCCGGTTTGATAGAGCAGCATTACATTATTCGGATTCTTTTATAGCATCATGCTGTACATGATACTGAGGTGTTTGGAAGCCAGGAACGTTTTTTTTTTTCTTCATAGAATGGCTACTGGCATGTTGCTGGCATGGTGCTTTTTTAAAATTAGTAAAAAGGAATGCATGCTTTATTGACTTATTTTTAAATTGCATCGTGCATGCTTATGTAGGACATTCTTCAAAAATATTTAGAGATTATAGATATACTTACAATTAGTACGATGGATCCTTTCAGTTGTTAACAGTTTTGTACTACAGGCAATGTAGCAAACAGTTACTACAGTTTATACCAGCCTGCATGAAGCACGTTAGTGCTCATGTTTTAGTTAAAAAAGCATTGTTTCGTTCACAGCCTGCCTTCAACTGATTCAACAATCAGATCTAGATTTTGGTTTTATGTTTTATTACCATGCTGTTTACTATAATTAATATATATTTTTAGAAGTTTTTTGATCATTTTGTTCATATAATTTTAAAAAACTGGAATTTACATGGATATTATGTCACAATGTGCATTATATGTGTGCCTTCACTAAATGTTGTTTGTTCTGATGAAATCCATTTATTGTTGTTCGATGAAAGCAATAAACAATATTATAAAATTTCTTTGTCTGTTCATTGACTTGGAGTTGTTCTTGCATGTTCTTGATATTCCTGTTGTGGATTGTTTTGATGACCAACCATTTTCCAAGCCAAAAATGTGTGTAGTCAATGTATCATTCATTGGAGTGCTCTGTATTATTGCCATCACTGTTTTATTTTAACTTTGAGGTACCATGAAAAAGACCTGGAAGGCAGTACATTTGTCATAATTATTAGCAGATAAAATACATTTATACATTTTAAAATATGTACTCAATACACTGTTGGAGGTCAAGCCATCATTCTTGTGTTCCATGATATGGTATTATGCTCCATTTCAGGGAGCTTTGTAGCTCAGAGCAACTAATGCAAGGCATAATTCACTGGAAGAATCTTTAAAAAAGCAAAAAAACAAATGTGTGTCCTTTAGATTATATTTACTGACTAGACACTGGTTCTATTTCATTTCTGTTATAGAAACCTATGGATGTGGTCAATGTTTTTGGTCTAAAGGGAGTCCAACACACTCTTGTTGGCATCAAAAATGCCAGGGTGTCTCAGGTACAGTGCTTAACAGACTATATTGCTTTCATATCTTGGGTCAGGGTTTTATCTCTTTGAACTATCATACAGAGGTCTTAAATATCAGCTTTGCTTAGTCACTCTATTACAAGGTGTATACTATCCATGGTCTGTTTGCAAGTCATTGTTCATGTAAAAAGGAAAAATGGAAAAAAAGCATGCTAACAATACATTTTGGGGAACTATATAAAATAGTGTGTGTGTGTGTGTGTGTGTGTGTGTGTGTGTGTGTGTGTGTGAGACATATTAGTTTTTCTTATTTAATATTTTTCTGACTGTTATGTTTGCAAAAGTGATTTTTTTAAGTCACTTTAGACCTCATCTTTACTGGCCTGAACCATTAACTGAGCCTTGGTTGGCTGGGCCATAGTTAGGCTTTATCCCTATACACCATCGGTACAAATAAGCAAAAGTGATACTTCTGGTGTTCTCAGTATCTCAGTGAAGACTATCTTATCTTCAAAGATAGGTGGATGAACTGTGGGTGGCTATCTTCAGAACCATTCCCACTGGTGCATCTACACTTGGTCTTGATGATGTCAAAATGGATAGTTTATCTAAGGTGATATCTGTTGTATGAGTGGCCTAACTTACCCCTAGTGATTACATGGTGATCCTGCCTACCAGTGACCTCATTTAAAAGCCAAATAGTGACGTTAACATTTTTAGGTACTCGGTCTTTCTTTTGCACCTGCTATTCAGATTAATTTTTAAAATTTTCTGAATGGTCTTTCTTTTGGATCTGATGTTCAGATTAATTGCGATTTGCTGATCTAGTCTTTTGTATCCCATATCAGATGATGTACCTGCTTCAATTCAAGTTAATGATGTAGAAGATTAGGAATTTATTGAAGTTTTGCTAGATGAGAGATGGGGTTCTTATTAGAAAAAGCAGAAAATCAACCAGCGAGGAATATACATATATACATAGTGCACTTTTTGGTGTACGTCTGACATAATGCAGATTACCAGCAGCAGTGCTGATGATTTAAAATTTGTCACTAAAGCACTTTCTGGCTTAAAGTAATACATCGTCATTATTATGCAAACCACTTCTGATGGTGAGGTCTCCAGTTATAACAAAATAAGCAGGTTCAGTTTGAATTCTCTATTCCCACTAACAGCCGCCATCTCAGACTTTTGGATTCTCTGGCCTTCCCAGGTAGGCCAAGATATATAATTCCTCTGCCATGTCCTGAGTTTGATATTGCCCTTTCTCTCGGGGGGGGGGGGGGTATACCTGGTACACATTTTGTGGAGATATCCTCACAAGGGTCTATCATCATTCTGTGAAATGTGAGGGATTTTACAAATTTCTTTTCTTTGTTATAGATAGAGTTTTTGACCAATGTAGAGAAGGTGATTTGAACTTATATTTAGAGAAAATGGAGTTGGAATGGCAATTGAGAACTAATGCCACAATATTCCCAGGTATTAATGAGAATGTGTCATTGAGTTCTGTTTTGAAATTAAGAGCACTACAGATTTGAATTTAATATTATTAATTATGGCTATGTATGTATTAGCAGCAGACAGGTAAAGTCTGTTTCGTAGGTATGTTTTAGTTAGTTTTTAGAAATGTCAGTATTTATTAAAATTGTAATTATTTATGTATATTGTTATTATTATTTTATAATTATTGTAGGGTTTATATATATATATACATATATATTTTGGTACATATATAATATTTTATACATAATGTTTTTAAGTGGTTTTAACTTCATTATTACATACATTGGCTATTCAATTAACTATTTATTGCAGTATTGGATTAGTGGAGGTGTTGTATTTTCTAGTAGAATAAATGAAGCCTTTCACTATGTTTAAGTCACTCTGATGATGCCCTGAGGTTAAAGGGTGAACGCGCTTAGTCATTTATTAAATGGTTTATTAACTGCTCCTTCTCATCCGTGTGTGGATTCATTTACTGTTGGTGGTTTTTTTATTATTTTTTGTTTTTTTGCTTTATTAGTTCTGCTCTTTTGAGCAAGTTTATTTTATTAAGAGTTGTGTGCCCTACGTTGGTTTACACCACCTCGGATTATGGAGGGGGCTGTTGCAGAAGCTTGAGGAGGTATTACTGTTGCTTAAGCAGCAGCCTACATTGAACGCCCACATTTTGGACAAACTTACCCTATCTGAGTTTCAAACGGAACTACTAACTTTACATTCCACACCAGGTAGTTCAGGCTCATGTGGAAATGGACTTGAGGTGAATAACTGGTCCAAAAATGGCCTACAGACAAATGCCATGAATGTTTCATCTTTGAATTTTAATTCCTTAATGAAACTTCCGGATTTGCAGTTTACGGACTCCCCTTCAGCAGGCGAAGGTTTTGGTACAGTCCGTACACAGCTCCATACATTCGAAAAACTTTTGAGGAAGTTTAAAGGCCTGCAAGTGCAAGCAGATAATTTATTTTTAAAATGCTCTTTGGAATTAAAACAGGTACTGAAGGGCCTACGATTGTGGAAATTCCCGAATGAGACAGAAGTCGGGTCCATTATGCATGGTGAGCTGTTAGAACTTTTTGACCGCACTGGGTTAGACCTAATGCGGATTATTAAGGTTCCGGCGTGTAGCTCACAAGACATTTCCCTGCGAGCTACATCGCCGATACCAAATGGCTGCAGCAACAATTTGCCGTAGAGCAATACGGCTGAATAGCATAGCCGCGGCTGCTGTAACCTATGCACAGAAATATTTCTACTGGTGGTGATCCTTACAGACAGCTGTCCAGCTGTATTCTAGCAGGGACGGCCGTACTAGATGTGTACCACATTCTGTATTCTCATGTAAGTAATGCATTTATTGTATTATTTATTTATTTTATTGTCACACGTCTGACAATAAAATAAATAAATAATAAAATAAATGCATTACTTACATAAGAATACGGAATGTGGTACACATTTAGTACGGCCGTCCCTGCTAGAGTACAGCTGGGCAGCTGTCTGTAAGGAATGGATCGCCACCAATAGAAATATTTCTGTGCATAGGTTACAGCAGCAGTGGCTATGCTATTCAGCCGTATTGCTCTACGGCAAATTGCTGCCGCAGCCATTTGGTATCAGCGATGTAGCTCGCAGGGAAATGTCTTATGAGCTACACGCCGGAACCCGGATTATTATAAAAGAAAATGAACATAAACTATGTGTGCTAGAAAAGCAGATAACCGAGTTAAATAACAGTTTGAACAATGACTTACTTTTTGAAGCCAATAAACCTTTATACAACTCCATTATGTCTGAAATGGATAAATATATGAAGGATAATTTTTTGAGAAAACAAAAGAAAATTTTAAGGGATACTAATGACTATGTACATAAAACAGTGTACCCATTGCCTAGTCAGTATGTAATGGGACAACATGGGTTGGTTAACAGTTCTGGAGTTGACAGTAACAGGGACAATGAACTGGTCCGTGAGACACCAAGTAATGGTGATTTATTAGAACAGCCTCCACTCCCAAGAAGGTCCAAGAGAATACAGAACAGACAACAGAGAACTTGGTCGGGGACAAGTAAGGAATTAATTTTACCAGCAACACCAATGCAGGAGTTAGGTGTTAGTGGCATTTTTTTGATGGCCATATACTTAGTAATGAATTGCATTACAATGATATGTTATCTGTTGATCAACCTGCATGTGATTGTATTTGTAAGGATGGTTTTAATGTGTACAGTTTCTCACAGCTAACTATCAGTGAAGTGCACATGTCCTTGTTTAGGAAAGGTTTTTCTTTCGTACCATGTTTCAAGCAAGATATTGCTAAAGTGCTGACTAATTTTAAACTTTTTACTAGACAATTGAATTTGAAATTATTCTTTCATGACAAACAGAACTTGACTTTGCATTATGAACCACAGTTAAAAAGAACAAGTACTTTTGTTCCACCAAGTAATAATTACATGGCAGCTTTTGAGTCTATTTGTGAGAATGAAATACGGTGTAACTTTATAAATTTAAGCAAACACCAAGAGTACAATTTAACGGCAGAAGAAAGAAATGTGTTGAAACAACTTAATGTGAAAAACCAGGTTAGAGTTATGAAGCCTGACAAGGACGGGGAGGTTGTTGTTATGGACCAACAGGATTATGTATTTAGAATTTATGAATTGTTAAATGACACTGAAACATATGTGAGAGTCTCCATTAACGAGATGAGGAGAGCTTATAGTAAAATTGATTGGGTTTTACATGATTTTTTAACCCAGCATGTGTTAGATTTTACAGAGTACAAATACATGACTGTGGACTTTCCAGTAACACAAAGAATATTCAGAATTCCCAAAATCCACACAAATTTAAACCCCCCCCATTTAGGCCTACTGTTTCCGCTACTGGCTCAAAAACAGAGCCTATAGCAGCATATATTGACTTTTGGTGTAAAGGTACTCTAAAGTGTTACACACATATTTTGAAGGACTCATGGCATTGTCTTGAAATCCTCAGGGACATTTCTATTAATGACGAATTTTTATTTGTCACAGTAGATGTTATGAATTTATTTACCTCTATCCTGCATGACCAGAGGTTGACACTCTTTGGAGAAGCTTTGTTTTGTAAAGAAGGAATTCCCAATGTGAAAAGTCAACTTTTGGTAGATTTGATGGAATTAGTGCTGTATAACAACTGCTTGCTATTTGAGGGGGAAATTTTCCACCAAATAACAGGTGTAGCCATGGGGGCCAAGTGTGCACCAATTTATGCGAATTTGGTGCTGGCTAAGTGGGAGGAAAATTGTGTGTTTCCATTCAACTTTTATGATAACGTGATTACATGGCTTAGATTTCTGGATGACATACTAATTCTGTGGAGAGGGAGTGTAGTTGAGTTTGAAGAATGTATTGATTATTTAAACTCCACCATGACATTTTTGAACTTCACATATAAAGCAATCAATGAGAGTATTGACTTTCTGGATATTACATTATGTTGGGATAAAAGTAGTAATAGATTCATTAATAGGGTACACAGAAAAGAGACGTACTCAAATTCTCTTCTCCGTTATAGTAGTTGCCACCGTAATTTCCAAAAAAAGAGTATAATAAAGGGTCAAATGGTCAGAATTTCAAGACTTACAAATAATGAGTGATTTTGCAAAGGAAATGTACATTTTAGTGGGTATGTTTAAAGAAAGAGGATACCCTACTAAACCATTGATTAGAACTAGAAATGAAATATGTAGGAAAAGAAAAAAAAATTCTTACCTATCCTACATACTAACTTTGGGAGTATATTCACAAAATCCAAAGTGACAGACTATGATATCACTTTAGTTCTTCCTTTTAACCATGAAGTTACACAGATACAGACTATTGTCAGCAACATTTGGAACTTAGTTTTAAGTCCTGACATTAAAATTTGTTAGGTTTGGCCTCTAAAATAACTTTTTCTAGAGGGTCTAACCTTAAAAATGTATTTGAGAAACCATTTAACAAGAAAAGGATGGTGTCTAAGATGTCAAAGTGCAATATGTGTACGGCATGTAAAGTTATTAACACAGGCCCATATGTTATGGTTGAGAGTTACCATTGTTCGATTCCCAGTCCTGGGTACTGCAATTGTAACACTAAAATGGCAGTGTATATAGCTACCTGTTTGCCCTGTTCAGCGTTTTACGAGGGTAAAACCACAAGAAAATTGAAAGAAAGAATATTAGAGCATGTTAGGGACATTAAAAAGAATAAGAAAGAAAGTGCACTCTATGATCATTCTGTGAAATGTGAGGGATTTAACTAATTTCTTTTCTTTGTTATAGATGGAGTTTTTGACCAATGTAGAGAAGGTGATTTGAAAACTAATGCCACAATATTCCCAGGTATTAATGAGAATGTGTCATTTAGTTCTGTTTTGAAATTAAGAGCACTACAGATTTGAATTTAATATTATTAATTATGGATATGTATGTATTAGCAGCAGATAAGTGAAGTGGGCGGCCACTGTGGTTCAGTGGTTAGCATTGTCACCTCACAGCATGAGGTTCTCCAGTTCGATCCTCAGCTGGGGTGCCTTCTGTGCAGAGTCTGCATGTCCTCCCTGTGGTCACATGGGTTTCCTCCGGGTGCTCCAGTTTCCACCCACATCCCAAAGACATGCTGTAGGTGGACTGGACACTCTAAATTGGCCCTAGGTGTGAGTGCATGTGTGTGCCTTCTGTGGAAGGTTGGGTGCTGGGCTGGCAAATCGACACTGTAAAACTTCACTGCCAATCATGAGCGAACAGGTGATCCACCGTGGCGACCCCTAACCGGGAAAAGAAGAAGCAGCAGATAAGTGAAGTCTGTTTCATAGGTATGTTTTAGTTAGTTTTTAGAAATGTCAGTATATATTAAAATTTTAATTATTTATGTATATTGTTATTATTATTTTATAATTATTGTAGGTTTTATATATATACATATATATTTTGGTACATATATAATATTTTATACATAATGTTTTTAAGTGGTTTTAACTTCATTATTACATACATTGGCTATTCAATTAACTATTTATTGCAGTATTGGATTAGTGGGGGTGTTGTATTTTCTAGTAGTATAAATGAAGTCTTTCACTATGTTTAAGTCACTCTGATGATGCCCTGAGGTTACAGGGTGAAAGCGCTTAGTCGTTTATTAAATGGTTTATTAACTGCTCCTTCTCATCCATGTGTGGATTCATTCAGCATTGGTGTTTTTTTTATTATTTTTTGTTTTTTTGCTTTATATCCTCACAAGGGTACAGAGCACCGCCACTGACTCCTTGCGGTCCTTAGGAGTATTATTGGTTCTTCAGAGATCCTCCTAGTTTGCTGAGATCCTCACCAAGTCACAGAGATTGAGCCCAGCTACTTGACAAAGGAACCTGATTTCTGTTGCTTTTATCTGCAGACTCATCCTTTTGGTCATTGCCCAAAGCTCATGACTCTAGGTGAGGATAGGGACATAGACTGACCAATAAGAGCTTCATCCTGTGATTCAGCTCTTGCTGTACCACCTTTTGCTGGTACAGTGTCTATCCATTTAGGGTCAGTTTCCTTGTCACCTCTGTCCTCACTTACGAAGACCTCCCTTCTGCTTCACACTACACACCATCACTTCAGTGCACATTGGAGATTACAGTCACTCGGAGCTAAATAAGATAATATTATGTGCAGTCAGCAGATATACTCCACACCTTGACTGTACTTTAACGATCTGCTGGTGAAAGTCACAGACACAGATGTTAGAGACCTGTGACCACTTTGAGTATGTTCATCTAAAAGATTAAGAATGTAGACACAAACTTCACTTGTCAACTACAAAGACTGAATGTTATACATCATTAGACCCAGGATGCTGTGCTGTTGTAGGTCTTGCCACAAAAGACTCCAAAGTATACAGTTATATCTACTACCAGTCCACAAGAAACCTAAACAGTATTAACAACTGGGTTCAGGAGTGCATTAGAGGGCCCTCTACTTCTCAGCAATGATTTATCTCAAGGTCAGCATTTCTACAATTTGCAGTAAACAGTTTAGGCGGCATCTCACCTTCCCCTCCTGAAACATCAGATGATTTACCTAAACCTCTTTGAGCGTGTCTAAAAGTCAGTTTTCAGTTTCTTGCCAAGCTTTTCTCATATCTAGGCTTTCACTTTTCTAAGTGCTGCAGCTGCTACCTTACTAACGTATTGGTAACTCTCAGGGGCTACTATTGTATAATGTTTCTACATGCATGGCATTTAGTTTGTACTAAAGGTATTTATGTTAGAGTCTGATTTTTGTGCTGCACAGTTCATTTATTGCCCAGATATTAATGAGAATGTGTCATTTAGTTCTGTAATACTCATTTTCTGGGACTTACCGGCTAGTTATGGAAAAATAGCTTTAATATCACCACATAATTATGCAACCTCTTGTACAATAAAGCAACAGAGAGAAATTAATAGGCAGATTTTGTGCAAAAATGTCCTATGCGGTACTTTGCTGAAAGTGAATATTCAATATTAGTGGGTAACACACACATTATAGTGAAGATGTAGTCATTTCAGAAATAATAAGTCCGTGGATTAAGGACTAATAAATAAGTATATGCAGCCCATTAAAATCTAGTATGCATCTCTCTATATGCGGAGTGCCACAGGGTTTGGTCCTGAAAACCTTACACTTTAACTCATTAACACCCATGTGGTGTGGAATGTCACAATACTAGCAGCCTACGTGCATCTAGCATTCCAGAGCGTTTTCTGAAAAAAAAAAAAAGCATAAGATAAACAAATGTAAATATTTTGTGAACAACAATAGCTATTAAAACTGTGCAAATAATGTTACCAGTAACACATTTTCTTTTCAGTGATAATGGTGCATCTGTGGTCTTTTCCATCAATACTGTAATATATTATAATGCATACAAAGCCAAATTATATTTTTTCTAAACTTTCAGAAACAAATTTTCATTTCTTGAAAACTATACAACCTAGGCATATATTGTTAGAAAAATTTTGTTAACCAGTCATAAGCTTTCACATGACGACAATAAATTCCTTTATAACTACATGTTTATTGAGATACTTAAAGAAATAGGAAAACGTATGTTTAATTATACAATTAGCAATACAAATATCAAAGACAGTTTTCATCAACAACGTCTAAGGTTTCACCTGATGTCATGTAACAGTTTGTAGGTCACTTGTTTAAGAAGCATTAAATACATATGGAAATATTGTTTATTTTCATAATTACTAACAAACAACTAGTAATATTTCTAGTATAGTGTGATATTTATTTTTATTTTACATTTGTTAACCGGGGGGTGCCTGACTGAGCTGAAAATACCCTTTTTCAGCAGAGGTCTGGGGAGAAAAGCTCCACATAGAAAAATTAGTGATACATTTAGTTATTTAGACATGATCAGTATACGCAGAAATTACAAAAGACATGTTTTTACAGTGGTATGCAGCATATCAACAGTTACAGTGGAGAGAACAAACAAAAAAATATTAATTTAAAATTAAAGGTAATTAACAGATTTGTGGTGTGCAGCTGAAATTTGGAACATAGGTAAAATACATACATAGTACATGGGTACATACATTGTAGATTAGCCAGTGTTTGTGAGTAAGATTGAAAACTATTATCAAGTACTCTAGGTTTAGTATGTGTACCTTATCTGCTTTCACTAGCCTGGGGAGCAATCATGGCACTGCCAACTTTGCTTGAGATGTTGCCTGATGAGATCATTAAAGGAGGCTTTGAATGACGTGTTCTGAGTGCTAGTGGGGACAGAGTTCCATTTTTAGTCACTGAACTACTATATAGTGCATCTCCAAAGCTATTTTAGCTGTTGGTGACTTCTTGTAGTAGTTTGCTTGATGATCTAAGAGGCCTTTTGGCTAAGTGATGTGCTAGGTTTTTGAGGGCAGGA
The DNA here is from genome assembly GCF_019279795.1 of Protopterus annectens. Classification (NCBI taxonomy): domain Eukaryota; kingdom Metazoa; phylum Chordata; order Ceratodontiformes; family Protopteridae; genus Protopterus; species Protopterus annectens. The sequence continues at coordinate 1,241,917,197 of NC_056744.1, read as the reverse complement.
CACTTACTGGGGAGGTAATAGATCGAATGACAGAGACAGAGCTGATTGTAGGTTAGGAGGTTGGGCAATTCAAGCCAGTGGTGTTGTCTTAAAGCAATACAGTGATGAGTTCTATATGAGCAATTTGCAGCAACGAGGGCAATTCTGTTATAGCAGGCTTCCATTTTGCTTAGTTCAGTTTTGTTGAGATTAGTCAGAATGGGAGATGCATAGAGTAAGGTGGATAGAAGCCGGGAGCGAGCAATGCCTGATCTTGTGTTGTTGATAAGAAATGGTTTGATACGGTAGAGTGATCCCAGTTTGGCATGTACTTTTTTAATAGTTAAGTTGAGATGACTATCAAATTTTAGGTGGGAGTCTATGGTTATTCCCTATAGCTTAGCCTGTGCTACTGGAGCGATTGGAGTAGCATTTGTGGAGTAGATAGTGAATTGACTGTTATCAGTGTTTTTGTTAGAACTGGTTATAATCATAAGCTGAGTTTTCTTTGGATTGAGGATAAGTTGGGCTTTGGTAAGGTAGTTTTCAATGTCAGAGAATGCTAGTTCAGTTGTTTGCAGGAGGGTGGGAATGTTTTGTGCAGCACAGATTAGGGTAGTGTCATCTGCATACTGAATGATAGATGCATGCTGTGTGGAGGTATGGAGGTCATTTGTGAAGATTGTGAATAGTAGTGGTCCTAAGATAGAACCCTGTGGGGCTCCTATAGTTATGGTCAGCTAAGGAGAGAGAGAATTTTCCCATTTCACAGTTTGGTACCTGTCAGTTAAGTAGCTTTGGAACCAGGTAAGAGTGGAATTTGGTAGGTGATATTGGTTTAGTTTGTTTAGCAGGATTTGGTGCTAGACTGTGTCAAATGCTTTGGACATATCCAAAAAAAGAGTTGACACCTGCAGGCCTTCATTTTTGAGATGGTTTACTGTGTCTGTGAAGCAGAGGAGTGCTGTAGTGGTACTATGTGCAGGTCTGAAACCATGCTGAGTAGGTGACAGGATGTTGCTGTCTAGGAGATAGTTTAGCATCTGGGTATGGATGTATTTTTCTAGGATTTTATCCGGGGGGAGAGTAAAGCAATGGGTCTGTAGTTATTAAGTTCAATGGAGGTCCTGCCTTTATGTATGGGTGTAACATAGGATATTTTCCAGAGTTTGGGCACATAGTTTTCAACAATTGATCTGTTTATGAGAGTGGAGACTGGGATAGCAATAGCATCTGCTGTGAGTTTCATGAAATATCTGGGGAGTAGGTCGGCTGCTGTTGATGAGGTTTTTAGTTTGGAGAGCATGCTTTTGATTGAAGTGGTGGAAACTGTTTTGAATGTAAAGCTTGTATTAGTGTTATTTGTGTTGGGGGGATAGTGAGGAAGGAACTGTCCTGTGATACTAAGGATAGAATTGAGTTCACAAAGTGGGAGAGGAATTGTGTTTCGATGGGAACTTTAGTGTCAGGGGTGGTTGGTTTGGGGGTAGCGTTTTGTTGGGCTTTAGTAGCTGGTTTACATTTCTCCAAAATTTTGTGGGTTGTGTTGGTATTTAGTTTGTAATGTCGTGTAGTAGGATTTTTTGTCCAGCCTAATGCATTTTTTTGCACGGTTGCGCAGTTCTTGGTACTTAGTTAGGCTTTGTGTTTTTTTGTTTTTTTGATAGTAAAGCCAGGCAGTGTCTCTGGACTTGAGGATTTGCTTGGTTTCTTTACTGAGCCAGGGGTTTGTAGAGGTTCAAACCTTGATTTTGCGCAATGGAGCGACAGTGTCTAGGTGTTGTAGAAATGATTTGTTGAAATATGCTACAGCCTGGTCAAGTGGGAGGGTTTTTAGGGGGGGGGTCCAGTCACAGTTACAGAGTAAAGTACTGAGGGCCTCAGGAGAGAATTTTTTTGTGTTTCTAGTGGATATAAAGTTAGTGGTTTTGCATATGCTTGTCCTACTACGTATAAAGTATATTATGTTGTGATTACTTAAGGTGATTGGGAGGCTGCCTGTGTGGGGGTACAATGTGGGGTTGTTAGTTAGGACCCAGTCAAGGATGGAGCCCCTTTTAGATTTTTTATCACATCTAGTTGGAATTTGGACTAGCTGCTGGTAGCCATGGAGATTCATTAGATTACTTGGTGGTTCTGATATGCAGGTGAACCAATCTAGGTTGAAATCCCCTAGAATAAGGGTTTCTTGTGAGTATGTGGAAGAACACCAGGATAAGAAGTCTTCAAGGCTAGCAGGTGTATTACCAGGTGGAATATAGATTACAATTGTGGTGATGACCTTTTTAGGGTGAAGTTGAAGTTTTGAGATAAGTATGTCGCAATTATTGGGGGAGGGGTAGGAGTTTGGTAATTGACATACAGTTAAGTTGGACTTATACATTAAGGCAGTTCCACCTCCTTTACAAAGTGGTCTGTCTTGTCTAATGATATTGTAGCCAGTAGGGAGAACTTCTGAGTTAGCTATGTTTTTATTTAGCCAGGTTTCTGTTAAAGCAACTATGTCTGGGGTATTGTGTGCTATTGTGGCCTGGAGTTCAGGTATTTTATTTTCGATACTTCAAATATTAATATTTAGCATTAAAAGATGGTTAGTTTTGCTGCTGTTGTTGATTTGCCCAGGGATGAAGATAGTGGGGGTGTTATGTTCTGACATTTGTGTTGTAGCAGTTTGTGTTGGACAGGATGGATTTAGGCCTGGGGTTGGGTGGATATCCCCACTTATGGTGAGCCTGGTGTTAAAATGGTGATACAGATGTTGGAGTTTGGTGAGGAGTGTGAGAAAGTATTGCATTTTTCTGGAGTAGGAATGAGAGCATATGTGTTTAGCTCTGAATTGGTCCGTTATGTAGTTCTTGAACAATTGTGGGCAGATATTATTATAATGTGTGCTGTCTGTATATGAGAGTGCATAATGTAGTGTTGTGCTACTAAGTTTAGGGATATTGCTAGAGTGATAACATGTGGTGTTGTAAAGAATTATGAGAAGACAGACTAGACTTAGCTGTGTGATAGTCATGGTTATAAAGTTTAAGTCGGTTTTAGGTGGGGGTCTGAATAGGAATTATAGGGTTGCACTATATGTGGATGGGTAAGTAGTGTGGGTGATGTAAAAAATGCCTAGTGGGAATGAGAGTGATTGGGAGTATTTTGTGTGGAGCAAGTTGGGGTGGTATAATGTGACCTGACTTGAGGAGCTGTGATTGGTGGAGGTAATGTGAGGGTGAGCTGTGGGTGTGGCTGTGAGTACTATAAATGTAGAGGTAGTGGGGCAGGAGGGAATAGGGGACAGGGGAGCTGAGAGAGCCCGAGCATTAGCAAGGGCGAACGAGTGGGAAAGAGCCCAACAAGACAAGAGTAAAAAAGCAAGTATTACTTTACAAATCTGAACACTTTAAACAAATTCCTGAGGTCTAATGGCTTACCAGCAAGCAGAATGCAATTGCTGAAGAGCACTTGTGTCCTGGTGGGAGACTAGAAATTTAAAGATGGCTCCATGCTCAGCAGGATTCTAATATAGACTTAGTATTGGGGGAGGGAGATAGCACAAGGGGTGTAAACCAGGTGGAATGCAAAGAAACCAGAGAGGCAATCAGTGGAAAACTATCAGTGAAGGCCTCAGAGGAGGTAAGTAAGAATTCAAACTACCTGTAAAGGGAGAGAAGAGACAGCAAAGTTTATTAAGGTTGGGAGTGTGTCTTCACATTGACTTGCTGATTAGTAACCAGTTTGTGCACAGATTAGAGTAGGGAGATACATTAGCAATGAAGGGGAATGTACAGAGATGCAAATAAACAGGTGAGCCTTCAAGTGATACAAACTAAGGCAGAAAGCACTGAGAGGGCTGCTTGACGGTTAATTTAGTCACAGGGATCTGAAATAAATGTATACTGTCTATTGGACAGTTAGGATTACTGCACTTGCTGGGGGGGGGGCACAAGGCTACAGCAGTCAGTTTTATTAGCATGCTAAGAACTACTAAAAAATATTACTGATGTAATAGCTTCACTCTCATAAAACATACAAGCAGAATGCCTGGGTGGACTGACCCTGTTCTTGAGGCTCAAAATGTATATCCTTGTTTAGTTTTGCAGTACGGATTCCTTCTTATACTGTATGGGTGGAGTGGTAGCCGCAGGCTGCAGATTTGCTTGAGTGTGCTCCTACTCTTGAGGCTCAAAATGTATATCCTTGTTTAGTTTTTCAGTACTGATTCCTTCTTATACTGTATGGGTGGAGTGGTAGCTGCAGGCTGCAGATTTGCTTGAGTGTGCTCCTGCTCTTGAGGCTCAAAATGTATATCCTTGTAGTTTTGCAGTACTGATTCCTTCTTATATTGTATGGGTGGGGTGGTAGCTGCAGACTGCAGATTTGCTTGAGTGTGCTTAGTAAGCAGAATGCAATTGCTGAATAGCACTTGTGTCCTGGTAGGAGACTAGAAATTAAAAAAAAAACAGTGATATAAAACAGCACTGACAGTGAATTATAGTGTCTCCTACACTGGTGTTTCATACCATATACCCCAATACAATTGAGGTTTCACTGTTATAAAAATATGAACACGGGTATAAAAATATGAATAATAAGTAGCAAACAAAGATTAAGTTCTCCACTGCAGGACATCCCAGTCTAACAACCTTTGTATTATTTTGTTAATAATACTACTGTATATTATTAGATGGTAAGCAACTTAGTTAAAGAAACCAGATTAAAAAAAAAGTTCTGGATGCCATAAGGAGTATGTAGTAAGTAGTTTTCCCTACAAAAAATTTTGAATAAATGGTCGGTCGATAAAGTGAGATTTTGACAATGTGGGTTCACTGAATAGTGGTTCGACAATTAGTGTTTTCGACGATGTGATATAGACCCATTGTCAGGTTATTTTCATCTCAAGACAAACTAATTCTTAAAACAACTTGGTCCAAATTTCCTATCAAGATAGAAGATGGAATAATAAGGCTTGACAATGACTACTCTTATAGGTTCATAGGTTGGTACTAGGCTATTGGCCCTAGGACCTATACAAGCCTAGCCATAAAAATTCCCTGGCTATTTCTTCCCACACTATTTACTTCCCTGGACCCCTGTCTAGCAGGGCAACTGACATGATCCCCGGGGTGAATTTCCTTTCTCCCATCCAATCATCAAGGTTCCTTTTGAAGAGGGCCAAAGTGGCACTCTGCTTGACATGATTGGGCAGTCTTTTCCAGAGTCCGGGGAGTCTCTGGGTCAGGAACCTATCCCTCCAGCATGTTTTGTTTATTATGATGACAAGGTTTAGATCCCTGGAGCGTGTGGATCTGAGGGATTGGGATTTCTTTAAGTGTACCATGTCCAACAGCTCTGGGTTTGACATGGCCTTGTATGTTAGGCAGAGATTGCCTCTGAGTAGACGATATGTGACAGAGTATAGCTGGAGTTTTTTAAGGCGGTCAGCGTAGGGTATCTGCTTTAGACCTGTGACTTTTTTAGTGAGGTATTTCTGCGGCCTTTCCAGTTGTTGCTGATGTCTTGAGAGGTACATACCAAATGGGGCACTGTATTCTATAATGGGTCTAATGAGGGATGAGTACAGTGGGACAATGACCTCCTTTTTTTGGATAAAAAGCCCTTAGTGATGAGGTGTGCCACATAGAAGGATTTCCTTACTGTTGTGGCAATGTGGTTATCGAAGGTGAGACCACTGTCCACCTGTGTCCCTAAGTCTCTTATCACACTTTTGGTGTTTAGTGTACCTATGTGGTAATTCACTGGTACATGTTTTTTCCCAAAGGGGATAACTATACATTTCTTGGCATTGAGCTTGAGCCCATGGCTCTGGCACCAAGCATCTGTTTCTGTAAGGCCCTTTTGTAGAGTATCCACATTATTTGGGGATTCAATAATGGCTCCCAGTTTGCAGTCATCTGCGAACTTTGTTAGCCAGAGTCCCTTAGTGTTGGCCTGTACTTCAGAGAAGTAGATGCCAAACAAGAGCAGTCCCAGGACTGAACCCTGAGGTACTCCACTTGTCACTGTTGTGAAGTCTAAGAGAAAAAGTTTTTTTTACCTTTGATAAAAGAACTCAAGAAAAGACAGATAAAAATTCACCTGCTATTTCCTGGCAGGCTTAAAACATTTCTTCTTGATGAAACCAAGTATGTTGAAGACATGGACTCTGCTATGTCATTCCTGAAATTTCATAAAATATTAGAAAAAACTGAAGAAATAGATTGGAACAGCTCCTTGAAAAGACAAGCTGAGAAGAATGGATGGAAAATTAGTGAAAAGAAAACGAAACTAAAGGAAAAATAACTTTTAATATATTTTAATATGATTCAGCATTAGTATATCAACATACTTCTAAGTTTTCATGATAAAAGTGTATTCATTTTCTTCAATATTAGTTATGAATAGAAAAAAGAAACATGGATGCACTCATTTATAAGGTAATTAAGTCCTAGTTCTATTTTTTTCTGAATACGTAACACTGTTAGTTAATATGTAAGTTCATATAACTAAACAGGCATTATTTTTTTTTTAATTCTGATACTTTATCATTACTTTTTATACATCCAAGTTTCCTTTTATTTGTTGCTTTAATATAAAATTGATAAATAGTCAAATAATGATTTAAGTTTTCTTTCTTTTTTCTTTACTTTTTAATTATGTATGTTGTGTAAGTCTCTCTCTAAGTATGAGTATTCAGATCCATGTTAGTGGTTATATATTTGTTAGAGATTTGACTGAGATTTGTGGGTGTTAAATGTTGGTGATGTATATCTATTGATTGATTCCAATGCTTTAGACTTTAATATAAAAGTTCAAATTATTAATTTGTACTAATGATGCGTTTGTTTTCATAGATCTAGATGTGGTGATCAGTCGTCTTATTTATAAATGATTTTTCTTTCTGTTGGGAAAATTTGTGGTAGGATTTGTTAGTTATCTATGGAGCCATTTTATTTCTGTAGCTTTCTTTTGCTTTTTTGTAGTTTGTAATTGATACTAAAATATGATAAAGAAAGGAATGAAGTGTAGATGCAACAGTGTCATCCTATTTGCGGTTTTCTATAAGGAAATGGCAGTTCAAGTACTCAACTGGTGCCGCGAATTGTGGCTGTGTTGAATTTGAATTACATTAACTTGTGCACTTAATGGGATAGTTTGGTGTTAGTATGGTTTTTCTTTTTCTTTTTTTTCTCTCTCTGAACAGATGTAATTTTGTAGTGTTTCTCACCAAAGCAGTGAGCCTTGTTCTTTTATTAAAGAAAGAAGTGGTGTGATATGTATTGGTTGTTAGCTAAAGGGGAAGCATGCAGCTTTGACTTTTAGCATAAGAGGTCAAAAGCAAACAAAATGGACAGATGTAAAGGCTCTTCAACCAAATGCATTAAAACATTATTGAAGTTCTTCTAATAAGATGTCAATAATGCAACATTTACCATAAGCGGCTGCAGCTGACGCAGAATTAAGAATTATTTAAATATTTTTTATGTATTTATTTTTATCTCTTTTAATAACCAAGTAGGTGGGTTAGCCCAATGACAGAATTGTTTTTGGCAATAATTTTGGTGTTACAAATAAAAGTGGAACTGAGACATGTTTAAATATACTGCTTACTGTCACTGCATAGGGAAAATTAATATTAGATATGGATCGGCTGTCTGGTGGTACAGAATTCCATAACTGAGTTACTGCTGTGAAGTACAAAGAGTCACCATAATGAGGATTTAATTTAGTAAAAACTAACTGGTGTTGATGTAAGATTTATAAAGTCCTTCTCAGAGTGTGCATTTGAATAAAGTGTTTTGGTGAAAGATACATCTTATAAAGGATAGTCCATATTATTATAAGCTGAGAGTGTTTTTTTAGTTTTAGCTAGTTTATCTTCTCTAAAGCTAGGCAGTGGTATATGCACAGATATATACCTTACAACTTTTATATACTGCTTTATTGTATTTTAAGTGGCATTGTGGTACAGCAGTAAGCATTGGTACTGTGTGACAGTGGGCATGTGCAACCTGCAATATGCTGGCATCTCTTAAAAATATGAATTGCTTTGCTGAGTTTAATTCAATAGCAAAATCTAGTACTCATATGTTGTAGTATTTTTGAAATATGAAGGTGTCTAACTTTAAAGCTATGAAGGTACTATAAATATGTTAGTCCTTTTAAAGCTCCCCACTTATAATGAACATGGTAGTGTGGCCTCTATATTGATGTTGATTTTGTAAATGTGTCCTGTAGGTGTGGGGTTGAATCCTTTAGTTTACATTTGCATAATCTACCCCAGGGATTCAGTAAGCTAAAATCCCATGTCCGAATAGTGGCACGGCCCGAACATGGAGTTCGGAGCCTTTGTGATTCAGTAAACCAGGCTGGGGGTGTGCATGAGCCTGGATGCACTATTCTGGCACAGACACCACTGAATAATGCTAATTACCTCATTTGTTGGTGAAAACCATGCAAATGAGGTAAATTAGTGATTCAATAAGCAGGCAGGCATCCATGCCAGAATAGTGTCCTCTGCAGAAATGTATTCGGCTACTAACCAAATACATTTCTGCAAAAATCAAAATGGGAGCATGACAGTTCAATGTATAGTATGTATTATAATCATTAGACATGCCAATGGCCAAAAATATGGTCATTGACATGGAAAAGAGTTGCAAAATTATAAAAATCCAAAAGTTTATTTTTTTGGTCGTTTTCGGCAGTTTAAGCATAGGGCAGCGCCTCACAAACGGGATTGTGCCGAAAATGGAAAATAAATGTGAAAAGACAATTTTAAGTGAAATCTGCATTTTGCCATTATAGTCTATGGCATACAGAATCAAAACAATAACTGGCAACACTGGTTTCTAAGGAGGAAGGCTGTGGTGTAGAGGTGTAACCATGGACTAAGGCAGTGAGGTATGCAAATGAGCATATTTTACTGAATCACTAAATGGGAGACCATTCTTTGGCTGCACCTAACCGTGTAGGAGCTATAATTCTGCAGTGGAAGCAGGAGAAGCAGCTCACATGAAAAGGGTGCGTGTCATGCTTGGTGAAAGCACATTGGAGCTATATGGCTCCCATTTGAGCCTAGCTAAGCACAGCTAAGTAAGGGGGTGTGTCCGAGACTTATTGACTTATTTCATGAAAGGAAGAATGTGTTTGCATCCAGGGGAGGGCCATTTCTACTGCAAAGTGTTTACTTTAGCTAAACAGGTTTGTGCAGCATGCAGCTGGTCTAAAACAAAACAAAACAAACAAAAAAAAAAAAGGGAAAATAGCAGGATGGTTTACATTTGGGCACCGGGTTTGCGTGGTACACCTCGGGGTTTAAAAGGGGCAGAAATGGGAAGGGGGAAAAAAGGGAAATAGCAGAATAAAAGCAATCATGAACAAATAAAATAACAAGCAGGCTGAATGTATAATAGCTAGCCAATCATACAGGCAGCATCTGCAGCACAATAGTATAAACTGTTCAAATACCTTTCAGTCTGGCTTTTCCCACAAACTCTGCACCACTGGTATACACACTTGGGGGAATTATAACTGACAAAATGTTAGGGGCTGCTGTTGGTTTGATACATCAGTATGTGCTAGAGGCTGAGGGCAGTGAGGAGAATAATGCTGGCAACCAACCCAGACTGAAGAGGAGGAGAAAAGTGTTCAGACTCAGGGTAACCTACCAGGGGATACATGATCTGGAGATAGTAGAGTGCTACAGGGTGGACAGTGACATACATAAGCAACTCATCGAGCTGTGCCAGCCTCACCTCAGGCCCAGAGCCAACAGAGGGGAACCCATCCTAGTGGATACCAAGGTATGTGTAGCCTTAAGAATATTAGCTACAGGTACTTTCCAAAGACCTACTCGGGGCATCATGGGGGTCTTACAGTCATCTGCATCCGGGGTACTCCACCAGTTCTGGATGCCATGCTACCACATGCCAGTGAGCACATTTACTTCCCCAGCACCCAGGAGGAGTGGACTAGCAAAATGTGCTTCTTCCACTGTGTAGCAGACTACCCAGAGGTGCTGGGTGCCATAGACTGCACGCACATCCATATCAAAGCACCACCCGGTGAGCAGGGTAGGGTCTACATAAACTGCAAGGGCTTCCATTTCATCAACTGCCAGGTCATGTGCAATGCCCAGGGCATTATCATGAATGTATGTGCTGGCAGCCCTGGAAACTATCATGACTCCCTCATCTGGCATTTCTCACAGCTGTATCAGGGATTTACCATGGGGGACATCCCATATGACCATCTGGTGGGGGATGCTGGCTATGCACTGGAGCCGTGGATGATGACACCCATCAGAAATGCACACACACCCACTCAAAAACGCCATAATGAGACATATTCACAAACCAGGATCATTATAGAGCATGTGTTCGGGATGCTCAAGTCACGGTTCTGCTGCGTTGACATATCTGGTGAAGCCTTGCAGTACTCTCCAGTCACATGTGCACACATGTTCATAGTATGTGCCATGCTGCACAATATGATTCTGCGGAAACAGTCGCAGCAGGAATAGCATGGGGAAGGGCCACATAGCCCCCCAGCATTGCCAAGGTCCCCACAGGCACAGAGGGACTCAGAGGAGGAACCCCCTGAGCCAGCTCCTGTAGGCAGACGTAGGCGTGCCCAGTATGGCATGGCCTTGGCAAAGAGGCAACGCACAGCATACACACTGACACTGTAAGCACCCAGGGACTGACACCTCTCTCCAACTCACACAAACAGTAAAATGGATGATGCACACATCACGCTACCTGTAACTTACCATGTATAGGCAGTGTACTGCGTGCATCTGACATAGGCAGCCCTCAAGCACCATCCACACAACTACTGCAGGCACAAGGTAAGTCAGTCTTCTTAACAATAAATAAATGTATTAGTATGTTCTGGTAGCATATCTATGGTATTGCTGCATGCATGCAAGGGAATGAGGTGGCCTACTGGGATAGCAGCAGACAGCTGACAGCTGTGTGGGACACCAGAAAATGTTTGCCCAATAATGGCCTCCCCACACTATGCAGTAGTACCCAAGGTGACAAATACCACTGCAGTATATGTGGGGGGGCAACTAACTGGGGGGTTCATAGGTCACAGGCATGGATGTCAGTGTGGGGGTCCCATATTCACCCCTCAGCCTCACCCAGCAAGTCAGCTATAGAAAACCATAAAGAAATGTCTGGCAAAAGCCCACAAATGGCGACAATGATGAAATACCCCCCCCCCCCCACACACACACACACATAGACTTACACAGTGATAGCACAGCAGGTCTTGCATTTGCAGTAAGGCTCTGAAGGGTAAGAAGTCTGAAACTCAAATGTATACCATTACAATCTGACCTGTGGTCTTTAGTGATATGCCTCTAGTCCCCAAGACAGGGCACAGTAGTATGCTAAATGGAACCAAAATGTAAAGCAAATATCAGCACAGTCTGTGCAAAAGTGTATAGTTAACAGGTTTGCCCCCCTTCCCCATATTCCCACAGAAATGCAGTAACATGTATGTTTGCAGGGAAAAAGCAGCAGAGCACACATTGCCAGGGCTGTCCCAATAAACATAACTTATTGCATGTCCACAATATGCAGGGATCAATGAGCTATGTATATGTGTGGTTAATACTCTCAGGATTTGGCCAGCACTTACTCCTGGCTGTTGAGTTGTAGTGGCCTAGGTACAATCCTGTCTTTGACAGGGCCATGTTCAAAGAATTGCAGTGCCAACTATTATGCTTGTCAGCTACACCTATGGTAGGAGATGTACACACTGTCCAGATGTCAATATCTGTTAATGCAGGAAAGCTGTACAGGTCATGGACAGTGGGTCATACATATGGACAGTACACAGCTTAAGTAATCTACACAGTGCCTACCATACTTCTCAACTGTACAGACCTATTGCAGAATGTCCAGAGGTTTGCATCATAATTGTGGTCTGTATAACATGAAATAGTGGTTGCCTGGCAATTCATTGACAAATCATGCAAGACTAAGATCAGAAAATAATGACAGTTTGTAGTGTCAGACTGCATACCCATAGAAACATGCGTGCTAATGCAAAACCTGTTATTGAATCACCTTTTTAGGGGTGTAAGGCCAATACTTAAAAATGGTCCCTACATTTAGGTCTCTGTCCACCAATCACTTATGGCATTGTCCAGATGTCTGGCTCTCAGAAGTTGAGGTACCTGAAGGTCAGTGTACTGCCAGTGTATAAAAGGCTGCCAACTTTCTGTGCCAGCACTGACAACATATCAGTGACCAACAGCCATACCCCTGGAATGACACAGGTTGTCACAGAAAGAGCACAAGCATGCCTTGTATATCTGTTCTGCTTGTCCTAACATTGCATTTGCCTACCAACTATTTGCCAAACAAGAAAGGGTCATGTCAAAACAGCAATGGCAGACAGTGGGGAAGCAGACATCAAACCCATAAGAGCAAACAAACAATTACCAAGCCGGTCTCCCAACTATCTATGTTTGGCAGAACACGATTAACACCCTGTCCCCATTTGAGGGACTTTGTCTGACTGTCATATTTTGACCTGTGCAGATGTCAGTCTGTGATGGTATAACAGCTAGTCCCACATGTAGCCTCATAATAACATATAGCAACACAAACCATCTAAGGACCACATGAAATGGAGTGGTGCAATGATGGACAGCCTGCTAAATAGGTACACTCAGAGGTGTGAAGTCCACAACCCTGTGTGCGATGTAATGGCATGTATCCCACCCACATCAGAATTACAAATACATAACAGCACCCACTGTGGCCAAAACCTGTGACTGGACTACAGAAGGACAAAGAGACACACAAAAGGGGAAGTGGAACTACTGGCCAGACAAATGAAGAATGTGCACACCAGAACAGATTGTGCAGTAACATAGGTGTCATGCAGTGTAAGGGGTCAGTAAACATGTGCAGTAACATAGGTGCCATGCAGTGTAAGAGGTCAGTAAACATCACCTGCAAATACACAACACACACCCATGTAAGTGGAGGTCTGTAGCAAAACAAAACCCAAACAATGGACACCTCAGAGGCAAAATCACATGAGAACCCCACAAACCTACACATCACAGACCATATAGATGCCACACACAAGGATCTCGCAAACACTGAGGCCTTACTCCAATTCCCAAACACCTACCCTACACAGATAGTCTAACAGCACTGTCCCTCTACCCCGTTCCATATAGACTCTGATGAGGTGACCCCTATCTGGCATACAAAGCAATCCAGACCCTGCCTTGATGGGACTGTAGCACATCTGGAACTCAGGGCCCACTCCATCAACCTGTAGGTGCAGCATCAACCTGGGCTGTGATATCAGTACGGCTTGTTGGTGTGACAGATACGTGTACCACACACTCCCCCATCTGTGGAATTCATTCCTTGTCAACAGCAAGCCAAGTGCATCAATACCCCTAGTGATGTGCTGCTTCTATAAGTGCATGAGAAACACAGGAGGCAGTCCTGTGATCCCACCTGTGTCCCTGCTGGACAGGGGCTCTGTGTGCTGACATGTCTTAACATGGGCTACACTCTCATCTGCATGGGTTATAAGGGCTTCAGGGCCAATACCCTACTAACATCATAGCAAACCACCAACCTATACACAACTGTCTGTCAGTGGCTCACCACCTTATTTTGTACTGCTCTGCCACTGACATACTTGAAAGTCACAGTGCTATGTGGAATATACTACACATATGCTGGACATGTCTGCACAGTAGAATGCACTCTGTACCCACACCCATGCCTCTCAACTTCTGACAGCAAGACATCTGGACAAGGTCAGAAATAAAAGTGGGACAAAGGCACAATGATAGGCACGTGTTGTAAATATTGCCCTTACATACTGATAAAGTTGGTAGGATAAGAGGTTTTGCATTAGCGGACATTGTCTGAAGGTTATGTAGTCTGAAACATTAACGTCTGTCATTATTTTGTAATATCAGTCTTTAATTATATGCAACTAACTTGCCATAAAAATACAAGTTTATGTAGACTTTAAAAAACTTCTAGGCAAACACCTGGACAATCTGCCAAAAAATGTACAGTTGAGAGGTATGGCCACAGCAGGATATGACATTTCACCAAGTTTTTGAACTGTTTACACAGTGTCATCAGTCAACTGGCTGTAGCCACACCTCCCAACCGGCCCTGTTGGGCAAGAATGTATATAGCTGGACTCATAATATTGGTCTGTGCATCATACATCGTGTATTCCTCTGGTAAAGCACTGTGATGGTCTGAGGATGTCTGTCATCAGGGAATGACACAATACATTGCAGTCTCAGACTACAGATATGTCAGAAAATGTCTGCTAAACAAACCCAGTACCCCTATGAATGTCCTCTTTACTTCTTAGAGGCGTGGCTGTAGCACACAAAACCAGGCTAGAGTAAAACTATCTCTGGAATGGAGTCCCACTCTCACTACAGAAGGTCACACTGGGCATACTTCTACACTTAGAGAATCACCAACCATGTTGGAACCCACATCGGACTATATGACTGTATTGTGTATATATGTCTTTGCATACAGACAGCAATGTACACCTTAACTGTCCCTACACACACCCATCAGACAGGATTACCCTCAGCTAGCTGTAGGTGGCCCACATGTGATATATCTGCATCTGTTGCATGTGATACACAGACATATATATGGGCAACAGATAATATGTCAAGCATACACACACACATAGATGTGGGGAAGTGAGAGACAGACATTGAGATATATATATATATATATATATATATATATATATATATATATATATATAGACAGAGAGAGAGACAGGGAGACACACAGAGTGAGTCACACACACGGATACCCTAAATGGCATAGAGTGATGTCCTGCTATGGACAGTGGCATACCAGTTGTAATCAGTCGCACGTGCTAGCATGAAGGTGAGCCCTTGTTGTGTAATAGTAATAATAACTAGATAGGCAGAGGTTGTACACTCAGTTGTGACAAGTGTGTGTGTGTGTGTGTGTGTGTGTGTGTGTGTGTGTGTGTGTGTGTGTGTGTGTGTGTGTGTGTGTGTGTGTGTGTGAAGGTGTGTGTGTGAAAGTGTTTGTGTGTATGTTTGTAGGGTAATGTATTTTGATGACCAAATTAGATATGAAGGAGTGAACTTCCAAAACTAATAACCACACAAGGTTCACTCCGGAGACCAGATAAGGCTATGAGACCCTCGAACATCAGTAGTACTCCAAACAAAATTCCAAAAGGATAGTTGAGCCCAGAAGTGTAAAAGGTAGTTTAATAACGCTTGTAACAAACAAAAGTGCGTTTTCGAAAATCTTCCACAGATACAGACACAAAATCAAATACATTCCACACTGAAAACACCCTTAATTTATACATTTAAATAAATTGATTCATTGACTTCAATTGTTGGTTAATTACAACACAATTAATTGTAACTGGCTTATTATAGGAATGAAATAAAGAATTGATGTTCCTGTAAGTTTTGTGTTGAGTCTGTGTGAATGTTTAAAACATATTTTATATATATATATATAATCTACAAACATATTTCGTATACTGTTAAAAAGTTTAAAAAATAAGTTTAATAATAAATATTTTAAACATATATATAATAAATGTGTATTAAAAATTGTTCATTTAAACAAAAAAAAAAAAAATTTTATTGAATTTTTAAAAAATGTGTTTGTATTAGTTACTATGTTTGTTGTATTGTATGTTATACTACCATCTGCTGGACTAAATAATGAATTACAACTTGGCAGCTCTTAATTTAAGAACTGGAGCAATTGAAAGCATTTCATTTAAACCAGGCTCCTTGGTAGCTTCCAAAATTATTTGCCAGAATAACTCTCTATATTCGAGTTTAGTTTCCCACATGCCACCCCTGACTTCTTTTGGTACAATTTCTAATACAAAAAATAGGAAAACAGATTCTTTACACACCTGAGAGTGCCGAAATAAGGCATTGTTCATTTTATTTTTCTTTCTTTGTTTGTAGATTATATATATATAAAAATATGTTTTAAACATTCACACAGACTCAACACAAAACTTACAGGAACATCAATTCTTTATTTCATTCCTATAATAAGCCAGTTACAATTAATTGTGTTGTAATTAACCAACAATTGAAGTCAATGAATCAATTTATTTAAATGTATAAATTAAGGGTGTTTTCAGTGTGGAATGTATTTGATTTTGTGTCTGTATCTGAGGAAGATTTTCGAAAACGCACTTTTGTTTGTTACAAGCGTTATTAAACTACCTTTTACACTTTTGGGCTCAACTATCCTTTTGGAATTTTGTTTGGAGTACTACTGATGTTCGAGGGTCTCATACCCTTATCTGGTCTCCGGAGTGAACATTGTGTGGTTATTAATGTATTTTGATGCTCTACCCACCCAGTACATTTCCCATTGCCATACTTTACAAGGGCTCTTGATGTAATCACCTTCGACATACCTTGTGACACTGTTAAATCCTATAAGCTCCATGGCATGTGTGATTACTGTGTAACACTGTAGTATACGTAACTGGATAGGTAGGGGGTTCTAATCTCAATACTGGCAAGTGTGTGTGTGTGTGTGTGTTTGGGTGAGACCTGTATCCTCTGGGGGTGTGGGTTATACCATTTTGAGGCATGTACCGCCCAGTACACGACCCATTGCCCTACTTTACAAGGCCTACTGATGTCATTCACCCTAGATGTATCTGTATACACTTGTCAGCCTTCTAAGCTCTGTGGCATGTGCAATAATGGCATAATGCTATAGTGGAAGTAGTTAGATAGGTAGCGGTTCTAATCTCAATACCGACAACTATAGTAGTGCATCAAGCTTATCCCCTGTGGCTGTTGTGTGACTGACTGACACATCATGCTGATACAAAGTCTGTCACACTATCACTTGTGCAAGTATGTAGGAGCAGTAGACAAGACCAATCGCTATGTCTGGTGGGTTACCCCACCATCCATGAAGGCATCTGCAAGATTACCTGTTGTAAGAGGCTGTGTGTTATGTCCCTGAAATATAATGTATGTGGAACATGGCATGTGTATGCAACACTATACTAGATGCACGTGGATACATAGGGTTACTAATATATTGGCAACTGTGTATGTGTTTCTGTATGCATAGCCCCTGTGGCTGTCTTCAGTTTGTGTATTTGATGGCTATACCATTTTGTGTGCCTCTTCCACCCTGTGAACTCCCCCATTGCCAACCTAGTGTCAGCCCATACAGATGTCGTCCACCGTACAAGCACAGTTACACAATGTCTAACACCAAACCACTGTGGTGCAATGGTCGTATCACTGTGTATTGTACATTAATAGATGGTAGGTCATCTACTCTGATAAGTGTCATCTCCATGTGCATGTGTGTCTCAATGCATGTCCCCATGCAGCAGTGTATGTGTGTGTGTGTGTGTGTGTGATGGCTCTAATATGTTAAGGGCCTCTGAACCCACCACTGACAATCCTAACAGTCCCTGTAATTGTCACCCACTTCAATAGTAGTGGCAGACACTGCCACACTACAGTACCACTGTGCTATCTGTGTTATGTATCTAGCGCTATCATTCATAAGACTGTGCAGGTAGGAGCTGTGCTCAGCCCTTCATCAGCTGCCTCATGTACAGGACTATGAATGTGTGTGCACTACCCACACGAGAGGCCAGACATGCATATGAGATAATAGACACACATGCTGGTGATTGTCAAGTTAGACTAATACAGGCTGACCTGTGTCAGGAATACATACCCCAAACCTGTCATACGCAGTACCAGGCAAACCCTCATCAACTGCATGGCGGTTGACTGGATGTGACAGAAATAGCAGGGGCAACAGGTGCTGACTGCGGAATCTGTTGCAGTGAATGTAATGGCTAAGCTGGTGAGGGACCAAGTGCCAGTACTCAAGTAATCTCCTCTGTATGTGTGAGCCTGTGGTCCTACAGAACACCCTGGTGACATGTATGCAGGCTAGTGTGTCAAGGGTATGTATGCAAGGTCACACTGTCTGCCACAATTGCCCCTCACAAACTGTTGCATGTAAACACACTTGGTAAACATGTATGTGTACATCTGTACCTTGGCTATGAAAAGGTCACTGTGTTTCCACTCTGCCTTACTCATCACTGCTACTGTCAGCAGACCCACAGCCTGCAGACACACAGACACCTGGAACACAACCAGAATACAGTACATGACACTACAGTCAGTCAGCAGTACTAACAGTAATAGTGCATCATGGCTAACAAGGTACATACACCTCGATGAGTACCCATAACTACTGCCAGCAGACAGCACCTTACACAGCATGACATTGCTACACTGTACCACAGTCACCCTGTGCATCAGACTGATATGAGCATGTCTGTGCATCAATGGTATGGATAACAGGGTTGTGGCACAAGTATCATCACATGCACAGGGTATGGTTTTCAGAACACCAAAAGGGTCAGGAATGGGAGCCAACAGAACCAACCACAACAACAACACTGGAAGAGGAAGGGACAAAATCGGAGGAGGTAGATTACCTCATTGACAACATTTTTTGTCCCAGCCCTGACCCTGTGGATCATTTGAACTCCTGTGTTAACCATGAAAATTTTTTTAAATTTTATTTAATAGTACACAGGACTTCAAAATATATAATTATTCCACTTTTACACCTGACCCCTTACTTATAGATGTTTTAGCGAAAGGCTTAACTTTTGTTCCATCTTCTTGTGGTGATTTAGCAAGGACCATTACTGACCTTAAAGCTTTTACTAGGAAATTGAATCTCAACACTTTGTTGGGATCTAACCCTAGTTTAATTAAATATTTTAGAATTGCTAGTATTTTTAATCCTCCCTTACATCCGTCTATTCTTTTGTTTGAAAAGATTTGTGAGAATGATTTTAGGAATGTGTTGGATAAAAAAAGACATTGTAAATCTGAAATGTTTAATCTATCCCAAACAGAAAGAGAAATGTTAAAAGAACTTAATTATGTGGACATACGAATTATTAAACCCGACAAGGGGGGGGTGGTTTAATTTTCATTGACAATGATTATAACCAACGTATGTGTTCGTTTTTGGAGAATGAATGTTATAAAAAAGTATCATTGAATGAAATCAATGGCGCATACCAACGTATCAGGGGATATATTAAAGATCTATTTTTGGAAAGTAGGATTGAATAGGATTTATTTAATTACCTGTCTATCTTATATCCCCTGACTCCCACCTTGTTCGGACTACCCAAGATCCATAAAGATCTTAATAACCCCTGTTTCGTCCAATAATTGATGGCAGACAGTCCATCACTTACGCTTGTGCCAAATTTGTAGAATGTAAATTGAAGGAAGTACTAAAAGGTGAAAATCAGATTTGTAAAGATTCTTGGGCCTTTTTAGGAGCTATAAATAAAATCCGGTTTTCAGATGACCTGAATTTTTTTACTGCTGATGTCCAGGATCTTTATACAGTTATCCCACAAGATGTTGGTTGTGAGTGGGTAAGAGACTTCCTCCTGGAACATCATGTGGAAGGTTCTAGTATAGATTTAATTATCTATTTATTAGAACTCATAAAATAACTATTTTTTATTTAATAAGGAATACTATCTACAAAAGACGGGTGTAGCCATGGGCTCCCCCTGTGGAGCCACTTTTGCAAACACTGTAATGGCTTTTTGGGAAAGACACATCTTGTTTAAAGATCAACAATTTTTGGAAAAAGCAGTATGGTACACCCGTTACCTGGATGATATCTTTATTCTTTGGAAAGGGGATGAGTCTTCGGCTAGGGTCCTTATTGAACGTATTTCTAAATTTACTGAATTTTGGAATTTACTTGGGAATTCCAAACTGAGACTATTTCTTTCTTAGATGTTACACTGACTAAAGCTCCCTCTGAAAAGAGATTTATCTCAAAAAATTTTAGAAAACCAACTTATTCAAATTCATTTTTGCATTTTTCCAGTTGCCACCCTTTACCCAAAAAAGAAGTGTTGTTAAAGGTCAACTAGTACAGGCAGCTAGGATGGTTTCTTTAGATGATGATTTTTTGGATGAATGTAACCATCTGAAAGGAATGTTTCTTAAATGGGGTTACCCGAGATACTTGATTGACGATTTAATTAAAGAAGTTAATAATAAAAGAATAGAAGGTTTTTTTCAAACCATTACTATCTGGTGATGATGAATACCACATGGATTTGTCTAATGACGTCCATGCTAGTGGATTTATTATTACACCAGAAGGGGAAACAACTAACCTGTTTAAAGAATCTAGTACTGAAGAAGATGGAATTAACCAAATAAAAGATCCTTTGGATAATGAAATAGACAAGTTGAGTTTTATTACTACATTTTCCATTGATGCACCTATTCTCAAATCAATTATTATAAAGAATTGGTGCTTCCTCTTGGAAGACAATTTTGTGAAAAATAATGTAGGAAATCTACCATGCTTTGTCTTTAGGAAAGGGAGGAATTTAAAAATGCTTTTGGAGGGAGGATCACCTGAACAATACTTGCCTCTCTGTGGAATGTTTAAGTGTGAGGCATGTAGATGGTGCAAATATATTAAAGTGGCAATTTTTTTTCATATTGGAGATAAGAAATTTTATCTCAGGGGTAAATTCAATTGTAATTCTAAAGGGGTAGTCTATTTAGGCTTATGTAACCTCTGTCCAGCCTTTTATGTAGGTAGGATGGAAAGATTTAAAAAAAATAGGATTTACTAACATGTACATGCCATGGACAAATTGAATTTGAATAACACCCCAGCTAGACACATGAATCAGTATCCAACACACAGTTTTAAATTTTTGGTTATTGAAAGAATTAGTGAGAACAGCAGAGGGGGACCAACTGATTTAAAGTTGGATGAAAGGGAACTAATTTGGCAAATAAAGCTGAATGCATGTGTCTTTCCAGGACTGAATGATGCAGTGTCCTTTAACAGCATCTTGAAACTTAAAATTTTGACTAGATGAAATTTATGTTGTATTTATATTTATTCTTATGGTTAGATTTGTATTATATACATATATATATATATATATATATATATATATATATATATATATATATATATATCTATATATATATATATATATATATATATATATATATATATATATGATATAATTTATATATATATATATATATATATATATATATATATATATATATATATGTTTTTTATATTACGCATGTTTACAATTTAATTATTATGGGGGAATATGGGATCTATACTTGACAATGATGGCTGTATGTATATAATCTTTTAAATGGAGGCTTGGCTTTTTTAATTAATTTGTAATGTCACTATTTGTAAACTGATATATAGTACAAGTTTTTTTTGGTTTGTATTTGTCTGAAGAAGTTTGCTCATTTAGTAAACGAAAGCGCTAACAATACATTTGGTTCCGGTGTGGATTTGTGCTTCTTTCATTTTCAAGTTTGTTCAGTGTTTGTTTTCTCTTGGTTTATATGGTTCTGGATTGCCAGAGACCTAAGCTGAGCCATACGGCTGACATCGTGTGTGTGTGTGTGTGTGTGTGTGTGTGTGTGTGTGTGTGTGTGTGTGTGTGTGTGTGTGTGTGTGTGTGTCCGGAGGGGTGATGTTCAACTGGGCAGTGCAGAGGAGCTGTGCGTGTCTGGTGGTGACTGGCCTGGGATAGGGATGTGTGAGTGTGTGTGCAAGCAATGTGGATGCCCAACACAAGGCTATGTCGGACAGCTGTGGACCGTACATGGCAGGATGTACAGTTCACCATCTCCCAACAGGGATGCGGTAACTGGTTCTGCCAGGAGTATCCCTGGCATTGCCAGGCCCAAGGACAGATGCAGTACTACTCCCTGATGGTGACTGCTGTCTGTTGGACCCATGTCCCTGATGGGACTGGCCAGGACAACGTGCCTATGGCCTACTCCAGTGTGGTGTGGACAGCACCCTCCCTTCAGTATTGCTGTTGGTACTGCCACTACGGGACTGTGAATGTGCATAGCCATGTGGGCTCACAGCTGATCATGTCGCTGACCTACATCAACCTGGCCAATTGCCTATTCCTACCACATGCTCAAGCACAGACATTGCTCAGTCGAGCAGTGACAATGTCTCACCTCACTGTCTATCCACAACATTGACAAAGTGACGTTTGAAATCACAACTGCCGTGGAAGTTGTCACACATGGCAGGGAGTGCTGCATTCATGACCCTGAGCATCTGTCTGGTGTTGCAGTCAGTACGCACCTGTGCCTCCATGATGGACCATAACATGCATCTGGTGATACCTGCCATGGCACTTGCGACAGGGGCTTGATGGGCAGCAGTCCTCTGTTGAGCACCCTTGTCCATCTGCCTGTGTGTGACGTTGCCTGCTCTCTGCCTATGGCTGGTGTCTACAGTCACACTTGCCATACTCAACGCACTAGCCTGTTCCATGTTATGACCCTTAATCTGACCATTACCCATGGCTGCTGGGGACTGGGCATGTGTGGGCATACTGACTGTGTGCAGGGACACGATGGGTGAAAGTGGGATACCAAACAATGGCATGGATCCAGGCACCAACGACCCCACCTGTGCCTCACTATAATAATCACAGTCATGGGAGTCACTAAGACACTGACATCAGGTTGTGATGGGGAGGGACACCAACCCCTGTGTTCATCTGTGAGGGGAGGGGGGCAGCTGCTGTGCATGCACATGTGTACCAATGGGGGACAGGGGTGGGGATTACACTTCACCTGTCTGCAGCCGGTCACCCATATCTATGCTGTATGTGTATGTGATGTTATTGACCACCACTACAGAGCAGATTTACGTGTTGCCTCTGGGATTGCAGACACATGTGGAAGGCCTAGTGATTGGCTTTGGTAGATGTGTCCAATTTGCATGCAAAGATAGTCTTAGGATAATTCACCTGTGACCCTATTTGCATGTGCAGACCAATGTGACATTACTTCCAATAAGGCACCTATTCCTTCTTGGCCCTGTCCAGCAATTATTTCCACCTATTATGGTATTTCTGTATTGCTGCTGTCCACCACGGATGTTTACCCTACCTTGAGGGAAATGATGTTGTCCTTTCAGGTATTGCTGAGTCCATACATATGTAGGTGCTCAAATAGTATTGTGGTGTGGGCCAGGACACTACTGCTAGCTCCAACTGATGGGATGTCGGCTGTAAAGCTGCTTTTACCTGCTCTGAGGAGATTTAAAGTAATTTGTGTAATGTTCATTATGTTTGACCCTGACGGGGTGCAGGGGAGTTGGTGACATGAACAGCGATGACTATGTGATCAGATCATACCAAGGATGATGACACTGTAGGAGTGCTACAGTGGCTACTCATGTTGGTTGGGACCAGGTACAGGTTATTTCCACCTGTCGTAGGAGTGTTGACTGGCTGATCCACTGCATTGCCATTGAAAAAGCTAAGGAATCTCTGTGTGTTCATGTTCAGGAGGCATAGTTCATGCACACTTTGGTTGTGTAGCTGAAGTCACCCAGCAGCAGGGTAGATGATTGAATCCTGACAGATTCCAGCAAGTGCCAATAGGTATAGTGGGTGTCCATAGTCATGGCTGGAGGCCCTAGCTATGATTTGAGTAGGTGTTTTTGTCAACTGTTAACTGCACTTCGGATGTCTCCCATGCATCATGCTGTTTGGCCAGCCTGAAGGTGTGTATGTGTATGTTATGTTCAGCACTCCATCTCCTGTGGCTTTGCAGCCCTCAATTTGGGGTCTAAACGTATGATGGGATGAGTAACCTGGCAAGGTTAGTGTGCTCTCCACAGCTACAAAGCAGGTGTCAGTGACTGCACAAATGTCAGCTTCCTACAGGCCAAGGTATGCCTACATTGACATGGGTTTCATGCTAAGACACCTAGCTTCTGTTAGAGCAAGACATTTGCACAAGGGCACACATCACTGGTGGGCAAAGGCCTGAAAATAGTGTCACTTTATGAATCTAGCTGAAGCACACGTAGTTGCCAGCAAAGACGGTGTCATATTCACAGGTCTACTCTGCAGGATATGACTTCTGACAATCAAATGTATGCTATTATGTTATGACTTCAGTCTTTAATGGGTTGCCAGTGATGTGCCACACATTACACAACTGTATGAGGCACTGACTACAAATATGAGGCAGACGTGGTCAGTCTGCAAAACTCTGGGCAGTTGTCAGGTATGGGCTCAGTATATAACATGCAGTTCAACACACACTTCTGCGGCTGTTGTGTACTATGCACATACCTTAGATAAGTCTCTTACATTTTTAGGACAGGCATATGTATCATAGTAGCATTCACAGGTGACATATGAATAATTACACCATCCCAGGTAGCTGGCCTAGCAGTGTCACACTCAGTATTGCGCAACAGACTCTCCAGTAGTAGCCATACATGAGCTGACCTTTACTGGGGTGACTCGGGGGCCAGAGATGTAATCCATGTCAATGCAGACATGGCAAGCAGGAATGGCCATAGGTGCCAGACAGCAGCATGTAAGTCCATCAGGTCTTGTTGCAATCTAGTGTTTAATGTCCAATCTGACACTATTGGATCCCCCCTTCTGCATTCCATTACAAGCATATGTGATTGACATACCTATTTTAGTGCTGAAGAGTTTCCTCAGAATACCGTAAATGGTTAGGTTTGTGTAGTCACAGCCTGTCTTTGTGTAGATGGGTTCAGACCTGTGTTGCATAGGCAGCAGCTTGTCTTTTGTAGGTAATGGTCATGAGCAGGTGATGACCTGTGCAACAATCAGTGTCTCCCACCTGCTACTGGCATGCAGAGCAGCTGTGTTGCCTTTCCATTAGCCAATGCTATATCAACACAGTGCTATAATTAAGTCCTTCATATGGGCCTTGTCCCATTTCCTTGCCTGTGTGGAGGATATTATGGAGGTTTGGGGGCTACAGATTTACAGACAGTAGGTGGGGATACCTCTCAGGGCAGGACATGTGGAGACAGCCCAACTACATGGGGACAAAGGGTTGGAAGGGTGGCCTAATGGTTAAGGTGTTTGCCTTACAAGCACAAGGTGCAGGGTTTGAGTCTCACAAGGGATAATTGGCTAGGCTTAAAATGGCTCGAAAGAGCAGTTAGCTTAGTACTAATCTATGAACCTATGAACCTATGAACAAAGCTCCAGAATTGGGTACAGATTGTAAGTAAGTATTGCTGTTATACACATAAAAGATTGCTAGATTAACAGGGTTTGTCTGCACATGCATTTTCTGCGTGACTTGTCTGATAGTGATATGTCTTTGACATACCTCTCAACTATCCAGATGTCCACAGACTGGCCAGAGGTTTGTCTGTTATGTTTGGTCTGTTCCTCAGACAACTTCTGTTTTTATGAAATCAGTAGGATAATGTGAGGATTGTAGTCAGTAAATGTTGACATCCATTAGTGTTTTAGACATTATATCCTTCAGGGATGTTATGTTACAACAAACCCTGTAACACCAGCAACTGTTTCAGTTTGTAACACCATTATGTGAGATATGTCCCTCTTTCTGGCCCCCTGTCCACCAAGTATGTCATGCTTTGTCCAGATGTCTTGCAGTAAGAGGTTCAGAGGTATGGTATATCATTATTTAATGACTGTACTCCTGGTATCATCCCAGTGACTTAGCAGACTCCCCAAAGTGGTATGCAGCAGTGGCCATAAATATGATCCCACACCCTGGACATTCTGTGGAAATCTGTACAGTTGAGAATTATGTATGTCTGGCCATTGTTAAAAGACTGCCAAGCTTGTGTAGTAGTGTTGTGTGTAAATGTTTGTTGAGCTGAGTAGGGAGAGAAGCAGATGTGAGTGTCATAAACTGTTTTCTATCTGACTGGGTATGCTGCTACAGTTGCTGGTGACCTATCAGGTGTATATGTTTGTAGGGGCAGACTGAGAAATGTCCTGTAACACCTCAGGATTCCCAGTGAGTTGGGTCAGTATATGTCAGTGCAGTGTGTGACTGGCAATCACGATATGTTTTCTCAAACAGTCATTCTATTCTAGAGTTCATTTGGGGTGCTGGTATGTTGCTGTGACTGTGGTGAAAATGGTTGTGGGTGGACATTTTTGTACCAATATCTGCTTTCCCCTACAATTCCATCCCTGTAGTGCATCATATATTTGGAAGTACATGGGTAATTCCCCAGAGCTGATTTGGAGTATTGCCATGTTGGTCTTACTGTGGTTCAGAAGGTGCTGGGTGAAATGGTTGGCAGCTCTCATTATTTTTTCTGTTCTGTTACATGACTGTAGTCATACTTCCCCACTGTCCAGATGTGTGGCTCATATGTTTGGTCTGTTGTCCATAGCAGCTGTGGGTTTCTGACAAATCACTGGGATGATGTGAGCATTGACATCAGTACATAATGACATTCATTTGTGTTTCAGATGTGGAATCTATCAGGAATTATATGTTAAATCAAGCCATTCTACTCTAGCAGACTTCTATGCATATAACAGCCATATTTCAGAGATGTCACTATTGATTGCCCTTTATCCCCCCACTTTGTCAGGCTTTTTGCAGATGTCTTGCAGTAAGAGGTTGGTTTTATATATATGTATGTATATATATATATATATATATATATATATATATATATATATATATATATATATATATATATATATATATATATATATATATATATATATATATATATATATATATATA
The DNA here is from genome assembly GCF_019279795.1 of Protopterus annectens. Lineage (NCBI taxonomy): Eukaryota > Metazoa > Chordata > Ceratodontiformes > Protopteridae > Protopterus > Protopterus annectens. The sequence continues at coordinate 1,241,890,514 of NC_056744.1, read as the reverse complement.
TATATATATATATATATATATATATATATATATATATATATATATATATATATATATATATATATATATATATATATATATATATATATATATATAGTGGTGGTGCTGTGGTAGCATTGTCGCCTCATAGTACGATGTTGTGCTGTTTGATTCTCAGCTAGAGCGTCTTCTGTGTGGAGACATGCGTGAGTGGGCGTACCTTCGTTGAAGGTTGTGCGTTAGTGCTGGCAACTCGGCATGTAAAAATCTACTGCCAGTCATTAGCAGACCGGAGTTCCGCTGTGGCGACCCCTAACCTGGAAAAGCTGAAAGACACAACAACATATTCTATATATATATATATATATATATATATTTGTATTCATATATACATATATATGTATACAACAGTACTGCAGATATATATATTTCCCTTATGTTAAATTACTGTAGTACATATGTTCATAAAAACATTAGAAATTCCTGCAGCTCAGATGGTGTAGAGGTATGTTGCTGTGACTGTAGTACACAGGGTCCTTGGTTCAAGACTTGGAAGTGCTGACTTTTTTTTCATTAATGTTAAGTGACCAAAATGCATGATATGTTTATAAAAGCATTATAAAATTCCCATGGCTCAGATGGTATAGTAGTACATTGCTGTGATTGTAGTGCACAGCATCCTGGGTTTGAGACTTGGCAGGGTTGATTATTTTGTTGCTGGGTAGAACAAGGGCTGATGGAAACAGGGTGATTAAGGCACTTTTAAGTAGTTGTAAGCAGGTTTTCATGGTTTTGTGCAGAGCTAAGTGATGCTAAGAGTCGATTAAGCCCTCTTAGCTTCACTTAGCAGCTCTTACTCCCGCTTACACATGTGCTAATTTTCATTAAAGAAAAGAAAAAAGGGAGATAGGAAAGTGGTGAAATGGGGGCAAGCAGGGGGGTAAAACATTAGGAAAACCAGCTAGGGATGTGCAGGATGAGTGTAGGAAAGGACCATAGCTCTATAGTTCTTCTGCAGCAACAGCTGTGTATAATGTGCAGAATTTGGAATTTACAGCCTCACACTCCACAGGGAGGGGTGTTGGCAACAGACATATGTAGAATAATTTGTGGGTAGATTGCTAATTTCACTGTACATGGGGACGAAATGTAGACCTATGTATCGGGCTATGATTTTTTTGCAGGACAGACGCCCTTTTTTTTAGGTGAGAGTGGGATGTTGGGGAAGGGCTGTAGGTATGTTTGGGGAGGTAGGTTTGGCAGGATAGGTAGCATATGCAGACAGACAAGATACACAAGACAGCAGACAGGGGTGGTATATGATGCATGAGGGGGTAAACACCTTGGACAGGGAGGGTGCTTGGGAATCAGAGGCCCATGAGCCCCCAAATGGATACAGTGGGACTGAGGTTCCCACCCATGGGCAGTCACCACTGCACCTTCATGGCCCCGAGGGTGGCTGTGCTGGGGACTGGAAAGAGAAGTAGCCTGCCCCTCGAGGTGTACTAGGCAGCCCTCCATCTGGCACAGCTGCCCACCCAACTCAGAGCAGATGACACTGCACACCATACCCCTTAACTGTCAGTGGGTGATGGGCTCCTCTTTGCGCCTATGCCTGGGGGGATGGACCCCGTCCCCTGAGGTGGTTCCACCCAAAGGTGGTGCAGGACAAGCGGAAGAGGATGTTCTGGGTTGGGTCTCAGATATGCAGGGGCCTGGTGCTATGGCCAGATGAGGTGGGACAGGTGGATCCGTTGAGATCTTCCTTCCCAAACATACTATGATGTTCTGGTTTTACAAGATATATTGGTTAGAAATGAACAACACATTTTAAAATTAGTTATAACAGCATGCGTGGGTGTTCCCATTAACCCAAAGCAACAGATCTGAAACAGTTGCATAGCAAACAGAACACATGCATAAATGGAATAAAAGTAAGCATTTTAACAGCATGCAAATTACACTGACGCCATCAAGCCACCAGTAATGGTATTTGAACAAGGTATGTTAATATGCAACCAATGAAATATATGAACAATAATAGAACACATGTCCCAACAATAGGTTTTGAGAACAGCATGACCATAGTATATGAATAATAATTATTGATGCAGATGACAGGTGTGGGGAGAGAATAAAAAGTCCATTAACAACTGTATTGGCTTCTATTTTTCACAACAGTACTGCTCAATACTCTACAGGTCTGCCCTAACTTTACATCTACCTATGGCCCATAGCTTCTGTGGCACATACATATCTGTTAGACTGTCAACCTGTAATGGTATGGGGCAGACTGGGTGAACTGTGGCTACTTTACTGGAGGGGGCTTGTACATGTCAGGGTTACATACGTGACATAGAAGGGGTACCCTGCAATGATCTTGTGTGAGTCTGCTACTAGCATATTTCACCTGGATTCTTATCTGTGTCCAAGGTGATTGGCTGCAGTGAGCACTAGCCGTGACAGCGCGACACTTGAGAGACATGTATCGGGAAGAGGGCATGGTGTATGTACTTATCCTGCTGACATTTGCAGGCATTTGGGGTTGGACAGTGGAACAGTTGTACACGGTGTATTAGTATATCCTTCATACAGCTACTACACACATTTCTTTACCTGTAAGATCATTGGAAAATACCTGTTAACACCTTCTGAATGTTTCTACAAATATTCAGGTGTATTAGTATACCCTTCATACAGCTACTACACACATTTCTTTACCTGTGAGACCTGTGGGGAAAATATTTGTTAACACTTTCTGACTGTTTCTACAAATATTCAGGGCTTCTATTGTGTATATATGCACACATCTCAGTACTACTCCCTGGATTTGAACCATGTCTGGGTATGCTAAAATGAACAACAATGCTGTTTTCCATCACACTGAGCTACTTGGGAACTGCTGTTTCTTTTTTGACTGCTTTCTGGCTAACAGTGTCTGGGTTGGACAGTCTGACCTGGTAATCCTGAAATTCATGCATGGCAGATAGTTATTGTACTGTGTATTACTCCTCTGAAATACTACAGTCTGGAAAGCAAATGTTATCACAATGCATACTGGCTGTTTTCGAGAACAGCCTCAGTTATTTCATGCTGTCAACACCATATTTGCTGTAAAGAACTTGTTCACATTCTATTTCTACAACAACATACCACAGTAAACACCACAGTTTGCTGTATAATTTTATTACAGTGAAATGACACTTTTATTAATGGACATCCTGTGGATGAGTATTAGTGTGACTAGGGTGTTTTATTCTTAGACAGAGTACACAATATACCTACTGGCAGTAAACAATGTACTCCCTCTACTTTATAGCACTATATACACTGCAAGATAGATCTGTACTCACCAGCCTGTTGGTGCATCCTTGTCAGTCTGTCAGCATGGGCCTCGATGTTCATAGCCCTCTCTTCTCCAGCAGTAGGGGTGAGAGACAAACATTATGCATAGCTGTCTATCACATACTCAAGCTAGAGTTTAGTACAGCTCTATCTGGGATACTTAGAAACTGCTGGAGCATGCCAGTCCTGAGCATCTTGGATCCATTGGGCCAAGAGCTCCCCCTTCCTGTGCTTTAGGTTGGCATAATGATGCTGCACCTGCACACTAGTTCGGGGGATTCCAGTGACGATGGTGAGGTCACATGCCAGACGTCCCAGGCCTCCACTTTGTACTGAGAGCCCTGGTACTGGCCCTGCAGCAGTCTGTCATCATAGTGTTTTACAAGGAATTCAGCCATGACCCTGGACTCCAGGATGCCCCAGCACTGTGCCTGAAAGTGTGCTCCCTCTCCAATGCCAGACATGTTCCTGCAGAGATCAAACTAAACAGGTTATGGTTGTATTCCCACCTGCACAGTTTAAATAAGGCCATATTCCCACCCTTTGCCATCATTGGACCATTTAAAAATGCTAAGCACAGCTTAGCAATGCGCAAATGTGCTAAGCTGTGTTGAACAGTGATTAAAGGGGTAACTGCTGAACATTGGTTAACAGTGTGCAAATCCATTTAGCTGAGCTGACGGCTGCTTAGCATTCACATTTAAGCAATGTTTACACTGATTAAGTATAGCTGAGCACTGCTAACCATTGCTCAATTTTCATTTGAAAAAATCAGGGTAATGACTTAATCATTACTGACATATTAGTAAGTTTATATGATTTACTTTACATGACATCCCTCTATGTGGTCTCATTACATTACCATGGGGTGTGACTATACTGTATGGGACACTTGTGTATACCTGGGTGATTTCACGTTATATGCACTCACACTTACATTTTAGACCAGCTATATTACCCTGGCTGACAAATATCAGTTACTACATAATTTGAAATTAAAATAATAGTTTTAACACTGCTTTCCCGTGTAAAAATACAGTGCTTGTCTTGGTACTCAAACCACGAACGCCTGCCTGCAAAGCCAGGACTCTAACCACTGCACTATCTCAGCATGAGGATTACAGCTGTAAATTTTTATTTATCTCCTATGGGACGTTTCAGCAATGCTGAACAGAGGGCCATAATGTGCACACCCACTCAGCTATGCTTAAATATGTTTAAATGGAATTTGAATTTCCTTAGAATGGAAAAAAATAAAAATTCATAAACCCACTTTATTTATATGTATCTGTACTCCTTGTCAGTCACAGTAAGGGAAACTGTAAATGGACACATAGGGACAGATTTTAATTATTGGTCTTACAAAGTTAGGAAGTGTGACTGTGGCTTTCTAACAAATCATTGACAAATCACTTGGGGTTTACGTCAAAACATACTGACAGACATTTGAATTTCAGACTTCATACCCTTCAGGAAATGTGTGCTACTATAAACCTTTTATTATATCAACTTTCCAGGTTTGTTAGTGCAATATTTAAAGTGTCCCTATTTTTGTGCCTTTGCCCCCTCATTATTTATGGCTTTGTACAGCTTTCTTGCTCTAGCAGGTTGAGAAGTATGTGAGGCAGGCATCTGGGCATTCTGCAGACACCTGTACAGTTGATGGCTATGGCCGTACGGCACTTCAAATGGCAGACATTTGTGTTTCAGACTTCATACCCTTCAGGAAGTCCATGCTATTGCAAACCTTTTATTCTATCAGCTTTCCAGATTTGTTAGTGCGATATTTAGAAAGTGTCCCTATTTTTGTGCCTTTGTCCCCCCCCCCCATTATTATGGCTTTGTACAGCTTTCTTGCTTTAGGAGGTTGAGAAGTATGTGAGGCAGGCATCTGGGCATTCTGCAGAAACCTGTATAGTTGATGGCTATGGCTGTACAGCACTTTCAAATGGCAGACATTTGTGTTTCAGTCTTCATACCCTTCAGGAAGTCCATGCTACTGCAAACCTTTTATTCTATCAGCTTTCTGGGTTTGTTAGTGCAATATATAGAAAGTGTCCCTATTTTGTGCCTTTGTTCCCCCATTATTTATGGCTTTGTGCAGTTTTCTTGCTCTAGGAGGTTGAGAAGTATGTGAGGCCGGCATTTGGGAATTCTGCGGAAACCTGTACAGTTGATGGCTATGGCTGTACGTCGCTTTTACAATGCAGGGGGTGTGTGACAGAACCTGTCACACACCTCCTACATTGTTTCTTGCCCCTCTATTTCATTGTCCATGGACACTGAAAAACTCATTTTATTTCATTTCAGGGCCCACGAACACTGAAATGCTTTTCAAAAGTCCTGTACGGCATTTTCTGAGAGCAGGGGTGTGTTACATGTGCGTGCAGTACTTAAATGTGCTCCCTGCACTGATTAGTGTGCGTGTCCACTTAGCCTTAGCAGTAGTGCACCTTCATGAATATGCAAGGTGCGCTGCTGTTGTAAGCTATGCGGAAATGGATGAGGTTCACTCCGTGTCGGAATAATGTTATTCCAACATGGAGTTTAATCAATCCCGGGGTACATCTTTTATCTAATCATTTAACTAGATCATAGACTATGCTTCAGTCTTGATATACATGTACTTGCATTACTGAAGATTTATTGTTAGGGAACCCTAAGTAAACAACAGTTAACCTCTCTGCAGATTTTTTGATAAATGTTCTTTATCATTCCTGATTTAATACACATTTTACATGCATTTGTGGATATGTTAATCTACAAGAGATTATCAGACTCTTATGTCATCAGAGATATTCTTTAATAATTCACCTACAAATCAGGAAGAATATACAAAGCACATATCTTAAATTTTGATGTTAAGAGTACATACATTTTTTTTGTTTCATTTTAGAAAGGTTCTTTGGCAATTTTGGAATTATATTGGCTAACTATACAGTAACTTAAGCTAAGAAAGGTTTAAAAAAAGCAACTATAATCAGTATCACTGAAACATTATGAAAGATTCATCTAGGTGGGATTTATTCATCTTGTATGAACAGATATATACCAACAGTCATGAAACAAGAGGCAATGTGTGAATTATGAAGACTAAGTATATGCAGCATCAATTGCAAAGTTGTAGTCGGACTTTTCACTAAGACACAAATAAAAATTGAATGTTGTGTTCCTATATCAAGTTAAGTTTGCAACTACTGTGTACATTTATAACAATATGGTGTAATTAAAATACATATTTTGGATTATACATATGAATTCCAAGAACATATGAATAGTCAGATAAAGTAAGGTACACCTTACAAACAATGTCAAATATGAATCTATAGCAGTTCCCTGAGATATTTTTATTTAAAGTCAATGAGTGTTAATTCTGCTAGTTTTGCATTTATCTCATATATTCAAGTTTGTTTAATATGGAGTAAATTTGATTTCTCTGACATTTTTATTTATTCTACTATATATTAAGTCTGAGTCCAAAGGTACAGAAATATATTAATACAAATACATTTTTGACTAATGAGTAATTAATATGGCAATGTTTTCCTATTTCATTATGCATATTTATTACAGGAACAAACACATTTTTAGAATTGAATTTAATATGTTAAACCTGTCTGGTTTCTGTGTATTGACTTGTAGCTGGGTTATGTCAATTCATTTCTTTCATTATTAATAATTTATAGTTTCATATTAGAAATATTTAATGATAGATGTTAATGTTGTTTACACTACTTACATTTTTATACACATCCATTTTTTCTTTTAAATAGGAAAGAATGAAACGGATAATTATATTATTATATGAGAATTTCAAATTAGAACAGACTGTTTATAAATGTTATAGTGTTTCTTATATTTGAATTGTTACCTTTCATTTATCATTTTTTCAAAAGTAGTAGAAGGGAATTTGACTCAAATGTGTTGATGGGTGGAAGTGATTGGGTAACTGTATTATACAAACTAGGAGTTTTAATCTCCATGAGAGGAAAGAGGGAAAATAAAAATGTGTGTTTACTTTTTTGAAGCATATTTTGTCTTTTATTGGTGTCTACTATTATTAGTAGCAAGTATATAGTTAATAATTTCAAAGTTGTTTTATATATATATATATATATATATATATATATATATATATATATAAAACAGTTGCAGTTAAACTCTTTTTTCTAGTGACTCCTTTAGCTGTTTAAAACTTTCATTTAAAGGCTCACTGTTTCAGCTGTGAGTAACATTTCTGCAGTTTGTTCTAAGTAGTGGGGATATTTGTAGCATTTCCATATTCAGGCTTGTATTTGGGCCTAGTGTTTGTGGAGGCTGTGTGTCTGAGCACATAATTCAGGGACATCTTGTTTTAGCCAAAGCCATCAGGCATTTCAGTGAGAGAGAATTGTTTGAGGTCATTGGCTGACTGAGGTCTCCTGGACTACAGCTTAGACTAAGCACCTCATTGGTTCTTTTGAGATTTATTTCTTAAAAGCTGTCTCAGGTTTCAACTTTCTGTTACCTAAGAAGCTCAGTTGTGAGTGTTCTGCCATTTTACAGTGAGCTAATCGAAGGAAGGACACTCAGCAAACTCAGAGCTATAATATATAACATTAAGTATACTGTTTTTTGTTTATTTTGTTCTTTATTTCTTTGTTGTTTATAGCACTTTGTGTACTGTGTATTTTTTCTAGCTAGTTTCACTGTGTGAGGTATTAACTGGAAATTGTCCACTCTTATTAAGCATCTGTTGGGTTGTTTGTTTATGATAACTTGTTGCAGTTAAACTCTTTTTTCTAGTGGCTCCTTTAGCTGTTGAAAACTTTCATTTAAAGGCTCACTGCTGCTTTTCAGCTGTGAGTAACATTTCTGCAGTTTGTTCTAAGTAGTGGGGATATTTGTAGCATTTCCATATTCAGGCTTGTATTTGGGCCTAGTGTTTGTGGAGGCTGTGTGTCTGAGCACATAATTCAGGGACATCTTGTTTTAGCCAAAGCCATCAGGCATTTCAGTGAGAGAGAATTGTTTGAGGTCATTGGCTGACTGAGATCTCCTGGACTACAGCTTAGACTAAGCACCTCATTGGTTCTTTTGAGATTTCTTTCTTAAAAGCTGTCTCAGGTTTCAACTTTCTGCTACCTAAGAAGCTCAGTTGTGAGTGTTCTGCCATTTTACAGTGAGCTAATCGAAGGAAGGACACTCAGTAAACTCAGAGCTATAATATATAACATTAAGTATCCTGTTTTATGTTTATTTTGTTCTTTATTTCTTTGTTGTTTATAGCACTTTGTGTACTGTGTATTTTTTTCTAGCTAGTTTCACTGTGTGTGAGTATTAACTGGAAATTGTCCACTCTTATTAAGCATCTGTTGGATTGTTTGTTTATGATAACTTGTTGCAGTTATACTCTTTTTTCTAGTGGCTCCTTTATCTGTTTAAAACTTTCATTTAAAGGCTCACTGCTGCTTTTCACCTGTAACATTTCTGCAGTTTGTTATAAGTAGTGGGGATATTTGTAGCATTTCCATATTCAGGCTTGTATTTGGGCCTAGTGTTTGTGGAGGCTGTGTGTCTGAGCACATAATTCAAGGACATCTTGTTTTAGCCAAAGCCATCAGGCATTTCAGTGAGAGAATTGTTTGAGGTCATTGGCTGACTGAGGTCTCCTGGTCTACAGCTTAGACTAAGCACCTCATTGGTTCTTTTGAGATTTCTTTCTTAAAAGCTGTCTCAGGTTTCAACTTTCTGTTACCTAAGAAGCTCAGTTGTGAGTGTTCTGCCATTTTACAGTGAGCTAATCGAAGGAAGGACACTCAGCAAACTCGGAGCTATTATATATAACATTAAGTATCCTGTTTTTTGTTTATTTTGTTCTTTATTTCTTTGTTGTTTATAGCACTTTGTGTACTGTGTATTTTTTCTAGCTAGTTTCACTGTGTGTGAGGTATTAACTGGAAATTGTCCACTCTTAAGCATCTGTTGGGTTGTTTGTTTATGATAACTTGTTGCAGTTAAACTCTTTTTTCTAGTGGCTCCTTTAGCTGTTTAAAACTTTCATTTAAAGGCTCACTGCTGCTTTTCAGCTGTGAGTAACATTTCTGCAGTTGGTGGCTTTGCAGTTGCCCGCCCCTAGTGTAAATTTGATCTGGGACCCTCCTCCCAGTCTAGTGTCATTACCTCATTCTACCCAGTACAGGGAGAGCATTTGAGAAGGCCAGTCAGCTTAGTTTCTGCTACTCCTTTCTCTCTTTCCACAAAAAAAAAAAAAAAAAAAAATGTATCTGCTTTTACTGTATTTGTGTTTTTTCCTACTTTATTTTGCTTTTGCGTCATCTTAAAAGTACTCAATTGTATTTATTACTGCTTGGTGTAACTCATTCTAAGCCTTTTAGTTTAAGCACCTGGGCTTCAGACCAGTTTTACATTAAGAAGATTTGTGGTCTGCACTGTAGTGGCAGAACAGGTAGCTTACATCCTTCTAAGTTGGGAACTGCTGATTGAGGGCTCAGTGTCTGTTATTCTAAAAGTGTATTAATTCTGGTTTAAGCACTTGGGCTTGAGGCCAGTTATTTTACATTAAGAGGGTTCGTGTTCTGCACTCTTGTGGGAGGAGAGGCTGGACTCTGTCCTTCTGAGCTGGGAATTTCTGGTTAAAGGCTTATAGTGCCTGCATATTTGAACTGCTTCTTACTGAAATTGGTACACCTTATTTGCTGTAGCATAGACTAGATCCAGGCCTGCTCAATCTAGCTTTGTTTGTATAACATGAGCACTAATCCAGGCATTCTTTAAAGTATTCAGTTGTATTTATTACTGCTGGTAGTAACTTGATTAAAGTGTAGCTATCATTTCTAAGTCTTTTGGATTAAGCACTTGGGCTTCAGACCAGTTGTTTTACATTAGGAAGGTTTGTGGCCTGCACTGTGGTGGCAGGACAGGTAGCTTACATCCTTCTAAGTTGGGAACTGCTGATTGAGAGCTCAGTGTCTGTTATTCTAAAAGTGTATTAGTTCTGGTTTAAGCACTTGGGCTTCAGGCCAGTTATTTTACGTTAAGAAGGATTGCGGTCTGCACTCTTGTGGGAGGAGAGGCTGGACTCTGCCCTTCTGAGCAGGGAAATTCTGGTTAAAGGCTTATAGTGCCTGCATATTCTAACTGTTTCTTACTGAAATTGGTACACCTTGTTTGCTGTAGCATAGACTAGATCCAGGCCTGATGAATCTAGCTTTGTTTGTATGCTTGTTGTTTGTTTATTTCCCTTGAAATGCTAATTCCACCTAAAACGCGGCCTTTTAGCACTTCTGTGGATCCCTAGTGATATCTGCATTGCTTACTGTACTTATTTCCTTGTTTCACTTGAAAGAAAGTTACTGTTTGTCGTTTTTGCATTTAAGTTACCTGTAACACATTGCATTTAAGTTACCTGGCACTTGCTCACTAAAGCAATTATATAAGTCAGCTCTAAAAAATTAAAAGCACTACACCCTCACAAACTCCCCTTGAGTACCTTGTTCCCCATTGACCCTTTTTTCAATTATAAAGGAATTCCCAATACTATTCTAGCATGTCCAAAGGTCAGCTGTCAATCTCCTCTCCGGTCCAGCTGGTGAATCTGGGAATCTTGAGGCAATGTTACAACTGCCTCATGTACACAGACAACCCTCTCCTCCTCCCAACAAATTCCAACACATGTGAGAGATGCAACCATATAGCCAAACTGGAGGCTAAGCTCTCTCAACTCAGTACTGGCATAACCAGTCAGGAGGAGAAGGAAACCACAGTCACTACAATTCCAGTCTCACATAGACCTACCACGACAACAAACCAAACACATAAACACACAAAAACATACTCGGAGGCTCTAAATAAAAATCTGCCTAAGCAGCAGAGACCTCCAAAGCAGACACCCAAGCAACCGCTACCCCAAAACAAAACACGTGCAACACATAGCTCACAAAGCCAGTGTGCCAAACAGTCACAGCCCTTAAGGCTAAACAACACACCTGATACACTTGTAATAGGTGACTCTGTCGTCAGGCACACTGACGTCCCACTCACCAGGCTGAACAAGTAGAAGGTCACGGTGAGCTGCCTGTCGGGCGCTAGGATCCACCACATAACACAAGCACTCAGGTCACTCCAAGGCAAGTACAAATATGACTCAGCCATTGTCCATGCTGGTGTGAATGACTTGAGACGTACCTCCTTGGACTACATGAAAAGAGACATAGAGGAGCTCTCTAAGCATGTAGTCCAGGCTGGTATGACCCTGACCCTGAGTAGCATCTTACCCTCACCAAGAATGATGCCACAATATGAAGACAAGATGATCAATTTCAACAATTGGCTTAAGTGTTGATGTCATTCAAAGGGGATCCAATGCCTGTCAGCCTGGGATGACATGCTCGACAAGCCACGATGCTTCGCTAGGGACGGCTTTCACCTGTCAACCCTGGGCTTTCGGATATTGGCAAAGGCTCTTGCTACCCCCATAGTGCCTTTTTTAGGCAAGGCTCAAAAGACAAACCCACCTCCATAGGTATCACAAGGGATAAGAAACTAAGAGTAATGCTACTCAATGCCAGAAGTCTAAACCTCAAGATGCACGCACTCAAAACTCTCCTTAGCATGGAGAACATTGATATCTGTGCAGTAACAGAAACCTGGTTCAAGGCTCCCAAGAGCACCCCAGCACTACCAGGTTATACCTCATACCATGCTTTTCGGCCCCAAAACTTGGACCAAACCACAAAAGGAGGGGGAGTATCAATATTCGTCAAAGATACCCACACCTCCAGGTTGGTGGCACAGCACGAAGCATCAGAGACTATCCATGTGCAATTAACCATGTGCCTTCCAGTTTATAGCCTGCTACAGACCACCCTCCCAAACACAGGAACCCCACTCGGCCTTCCTGAGAATACTGGAAAATATGAAGGTCTCTCCAAACACCATTATATTGGGCGACTTCAACTACCCAAACATAGACTGGGAGCATTACTCTAGCTCCAACACCCTAGCCCAAAGGTTCCTAGAATTTATAAACTCAAATGCTATGGAACAACTTGTTACCACTCCCACAAGAGGGGAAAACATACTGGACCTGATCATCACCAACATGGGGACACTATGCTCCAGACCAGAAGTATATCCCTCACTGGTAAGATCAGACCATAAACTAATCTCACTGGATATTCACATCCTGACCCCACCCGCTGCCCAGAAAACCACAGTGAAAAATTTCTCTAAAGCAAATTTCACATGCCTCAAAACTGAGGCGAAATCCTTCAAAGCACCCGGGCCTGTGGAAAATATGGCCCAGACCGCAGAATCCTTTATAAACGCATTCTATGAACACCTTCAGGAATGCATGGATCATGCAATCCCAAATAAAACCAAGACCCAATCCTCCAAAGGCAGACGTCCTGTCTGGTGGACCACAGCCATAAACAAACTATACAATAGAAGGAGGAAGCTACTACATGATAGAGCAAAATCCCAAAAAGGGAAGGCATCTCTGATCAGTATTAGCAAAAAACTACGGGCACTCATAAAATCGTCTAAGGCCAGCTTCGAGAGAAGAATTGCACAGGACACTAAGGATAATCACAAGGCTTTCTTTAGTTATGTTAGGAACCTGAGTGGGAATTCCCAGATATGCTCAGAATTAGTCCAAAATGACAAAAAATACACCGAGCCCACAGACATTGCCAACATCCTAGCTGACGGGTTCAGTGCAAACTCCCCCCCCTCCCCACCAAAAGGGCAAATATCTATCCCAACAGAGTGCTGCCCCCCTGACATCTCAGATGCTCAGGTAAGAGCCGCCCTCTCCAAAGCAAAAAACACAGCATCAATGGGACCAGATGGTGTCCCGGGCTGCGTCCTACATGAACTCCAAGAAGAGCTAAACCCAAACATAAAACTACTGTTCAATCTTAGCCTTATTACAGGATATGTACCCAAAGAGTGGCGTACAGCAACAGTGGTCCCTCTCCACAAAGGTGGTGCCTCAACGGATCCTGGAAACTATCGCCCCATAAGCCTGACTAGCTTGGTCTGCAAAGCTATGGAAAGGATCATCATGGACCTCATAAATAAAGATATTGGGGACCTACAGACACTGGATCCTACCCAGTTTGGCTTTGTTAAGGGCAGATCCTGCCTCTTAAACCTGGTCAATTTCTTTGAAATAGTCACCAAGGCCATTGACGAGGGGAAGGTGGTCCACACAGCCTACCTGGACCTCGCAAAAGCCTTCGATACAATACCTCACTCGGGCATTATAGATAAGCTCATCAGCTTAAATATAAACCCCTATGTCACTAGATGGGTTGCAAACTGGCCCAAGGACAGAACCCACATGGTTAGAATTGCTGGAGCCATGTCAGACTCCAAACCAGTTACAAGTGGCGTCCCACAAGGCTCAGTCCTGGGACCTCTCTTGTTCGGTATATATTTCTCGGCAGTACAGGCCAACATGGAAGGACTGTGGCTGACCAAGTTCGCAGATGACTGCAAACTGGTCACCATAATCAACTCTCCAGCTGACACAAGCATCCTCCAAAAGGGCCTCATAGAAACAGACAACTGGTGCCAGAGCCATGGCCTCAAGCTAAACGCCAAAAAGTGTATAGTCATCCCCTTTGGCAAAAACAAAGTGCCCACAAATTACCACATAGGTGGTAATCCATTAAGTACAGAAGAAGTAATTAGGGACCTGGGGACCCAAGTTGATAGCAATCTCTCATTTGACAACCACGTGGCCAAAGTGGTTAGAAAAACATTTTATATAGCCCACCCAATCATGAAGGGATTCACATCTAGATCAGGGGACATCATCGTGCCTCTTTACTCATCCCTCATCAGGCCCATAATTGAGTACAATGCCCCTTTTGGGATGTACCTTACCAGACACCTGCAGCAACTGGAAAGACCCCAAAAGTACCTCACCAAGAGGATCAAAGGGCTCAAACAGATGCCATATGCTGCCCGGTTAAAGAAACTCCAGCTCTACTCAGTGGCATAACGCCTGCTCAGAGGCAATCTGTGCCTGACATATAAAGCCATGTCCAACCCGGAATTAATGGACATGCTGCACCTCAGAAAATCCAAATCCCATTGAGCTACACGCTCGAGAGACTTGAACCTCAGCACTGAAATAAATAGGACATGCTGGAGGGACAGATTCATAACCCAGAGGCTCCCTTCACTCTGGAATAAAATCCCAGTCCAGGTTAGGCAGAGTCCCACATTGACTCTCTTCAAGAGGAATCTTGATGAGTGGATGGAAGATCGTAGGTTTACCCCGGCTATCACTTCTGTGTCACTGTTAGACAGAGGCACAGTATACTAACCTCAAAAAAGGCATAGCAAAATTAATTTAAAATGGGTGGCGAAAGCCAAACACACTCTGGCTAGACTTATAAATGCCCTAGGGCAGATAGCTTAGTATGAACCTATGAACCTATGAACCTATATATATATATATATATATATATATATATATATATATATATATATATGGGTCTACTGCTTTTAATCGAATATCACTTATTCGAAAAAGAGCAGTAGACTGGTCAGTTACGAAAATGCACTTATTCAAAAGTGCACTTTCGCGAAACACTGTTCAACGAACCATTAAAAATATAACAAAAAAAACCAACAAAACACTTCCTAACATTAAAGTGAACACCCCTGATGTGGGGGGCTGTGCCCCCCACACCCCCCTACTTAAATATACCAACTCTGAGATCGTACTACAGTGGGGAACAGGTAAATTCCCTATTCTCCACTGTAGTGTGCCTCGGCGCTTCAGTTTCCATAAATGGTTTGTTGAACCGTGCTTTGTGAAAGTGCACTTTCGCTTAAGTGCACTTTCGAGTAATTGAAAGTCTCCTGTTCGTTTTCAAACAGGTAGACTTTCGGTCTTTTACAGTAGACCCATACACACACACACACACACACACACACACACACATATATATGTATTATATATTCTATATATTATATATTAATAAGAAATTCAGAACATATGGAAGTTGTTCATTGGCAATATCATATTTTCATATGTCTGAGTCTATCATTTGTATTTTTTCTTATTTACAGTATGACATACTTAAAGTGTAGATCCATTAATATTACTGGAGTGAATAATGGTTGCAAGAAGGGTAGCTTAAACAAAGTCTTAAAGATATTTAATTCTCAGCTTACACTTGATACAAGAAGATATAGACAGACTTAATACAAAATATTACTCTGTTTTACATAGCTGTCAATATAAACAGAAGAAAAAGAAGAATGCTATACCAATACCTAAAATGCTAAATACATATAATGACAAGAAGGGAATGTTTTGTTCAGTAACTCTAGAAATCAAAATAAAACTATACACTTTTGTTAATGGTTATTGGATTCCTGGAATAGGAGAAAAAGTATCAATCAGAACAGATTACTTTAATTTCAAAAGGAAGTATTATTATAGCAGGAGACTTTAATTGCATATTATATGATGAAGATCCTAATACTGTTAGTAAATGATGGAAACCTCCAATAGCAAAAGCACTAATAAAATTTACAGATTTATTTAATAGTAAAGATACTAATGAATTTTCAGAGTCAGACTTACTTTTTACGCATTTCTCACACAGACATGGATCACAATCCAGAGCAGATAGAGTATGTGTTTCAATTGATCTAACTAGTAGACTAGTTAAGGTTAAATTAGTCTCTTTTTCACTTTCAGACCATAATTCCATAACATTTGAAATCATGCTAAATTTCAATAACAATATTTCCATTAAAAGGACACCTTACATAACCAATATGAAGGAATTTAAAGAATTCTTTAATAAAGAAATTCAGACCTTTATTGAAATTAATTATATAGATTATTCCTTATATATAATAACATATATATATATATATATATATATATATATATATATATATATATATATATATATATATATATATACGATGCTCTAAAAGCATATTTATTTGGTAAAGTTACGAGATGGTATGTTCTAAAGAAAAAGCAATGGTACAAGGAACTAGTAGATTTACCAGAAAAAAAATAAGTTAAAACTAAATAATCAAAATTGGAATAACTACTACTACAGGTAAAGTTATTGGGATTATTTCTGACTTATTAATAATAGTTATCCAAGTGAAGATGATAAAAAATAATGTTACTATCATCAAAACAAATAACTTTCTTACCAAACTGGTGATTATTCTCTTGGAAATTCATGAGCAGAACTTTCATTACTCCACATAAAGTTCAGTTAATGTACAAAAAATAGTTATGATGTTGGAGATTTAATTTAAATGTCTAAACTGATTGGCAGCATATGTTTTTTCATTGTGTAGTACTCGAACCTTTTTTGGGATGTTTTTTTCTTTTACAGGCTGTATTCCATGATAAATTTATTTTAACTAAATCTCTAATTGTATTTAATATACCAATATGTCATGAGAATAAAACACCCTGTTTTATGGAGTATCTTAATGATAGCAAGAAAAGTTATTACCAAGAACTGGAAGAATGTATCTACTCCAACTATGAAAGAATTCATAAACATTGCCACTGAGGTATGTCAATTTGAACTTGACATACTCTTCTAGTTCTTTAATCTCTTTTTTTTTATAATATTCAATACCAAATACAGTTGGTTTAGACTTTATTTTCCATCTTTTAGTAATTGTTTTTTTTTTTGACAGCCAACAGAATTAAACTTAATACGGCCTTACTATGTCTAGGCAATCCAGATCCTGTGTCCCCAGCTCAAAAGAATCATTTCCATAGTTACAGACATTTGATCATCCAATATTTCTGACAGAGTACTCTATACGGAATTTTAAAATATGTCAGATTACACTCCCAACACATATGTTCCCAGTTACCATACTTCCCTATCATACAGTTAACATTTGCTAACTATCCAAGGAAAAATTATTTGAAATCAGCATGGGGTATAAAAATACCATGCAAACACTTCCAAGCAAAAATCCCAAACCTTCTGTGTTTTTTTTTTTGCATACTTGGGAGCCATATGTATGTCTTCCCATTGCTCCCTTGTAAACTACTTTTCCAGTCTTTCTTCCCAATCTTTTCTAACCTAGTCTGATCAATTCTTGTAGTTATTGTGTAATATTTTATATGCCTTACTTATTATCCTTTTTCAAACAACAGCTTCTGTTCTAGATTCAGTTAAAAACTTTACCTTTCCCTCTCTAGTTATTTAGTCCCAATACCTTGGTTCATTTTCCAGTTTTCTCCAGTAAATTCCAACCCGTTATTTCCTATTTTCTGTACTCCAACTTGCAGTCATTCCCACTGGCAAAATTTCCTTTCTCTATTCTCATGTTGGCTTAGTTCTTCAAATATGTTCTGGTACTTATGTATATAATACTCTATATGGTTATTTTTCTCCTTAAGGATCTGCATCCAAAATCTCAGTTTGTCCTTATTTCTTAAACTTTTCTCTTCTTTATCATTATCTCTTTCCACTTTGAATTATAACCATATGCTTGTGTTATGTGTGTGTGAACGTTAATCATTTAGTTCTTAAATAGCCCTTCAAATCAGGTAGTCCTAAAGAACCTGGTTCTGTTGTAAAGATCAACGTATCCCACCTAACTCTTGCCCTCTTGCCATCACAGATACCTACCATTACAGAAGCCTTTTTAACCCATACTCCTAAATGTCTCATCTGTTTGTGGCTACATAATTTAGCATTGTAGCCTTTGTTTTTTCTTCATTAATTTAATATCTTGAAAATACTTGAAACTGTCTCAGAAATGTTCCACAGGACTGGGATGTCCTTTTCTCTTTTTATCAAGTACAAAATAATATCATCTGCAAATAAAGCCAACTTTTCTTGATTACCATACCAAAGATATCCTTGAATTTCTGAGACTTATTTTATTTGCCAGTGACTGTAACTATAAAGCAAATAATAAAGGGGAAAGAGGACACCCCTGCCTGGTTCCTCTGTTTATGTGCAACTTATCCAAGAGGAACTCTCTCACTTTAATTCTTGCCTCTGATCCTTCATATATCTTCCTAATTAACCTAATATTGTATAAGGGAATTCAAATGCTTCCATTGCCATACTCATAAAATCTCAACTAACTCTGTCAAATGCTTTCTCTGCATCAAGACCCACCACCAGCAATGGTAATTTCTTACTTTCTGCCCCCCCCCCCAGATCATCATTATTCTATTAATGTTGTCAAAACCACACTGATCCATATCTATCAGTTTTGGGAACAACTTTGCTATTCTTTTAGCAAGCATAAACATTAATACTTTATAATCATGGTTTAAAATTGAAATGTGTCTATATAAAGCAAGGTCTGATGGTGCTTTACTGTATTTTGGTAATACAGCCACCACAGCTTTCTTCAAATATGTTGGTGCTTCCCAGCCTTTTAAAATACTATTAAGCAAAATATTGCAGATCTCTATCATTTTCTTCTCTCCTATCTTCAAGACATCCACAGGTATACCATCTGTTCTTGAAGACTTTCCTGCAAATTGATTAGATGCCACCATTTTTATCTCACCTTCTCCTATCTTAACTATTAGTTGTTAAGCCTCGTCAACCTTTAACCTTTCCATTTGTGCTCTTTTCTGATTTCCACATTCCTCTGCTTTATACAAATCTTCATAAAATTTCTGAAATATCTCTTAATACTTCTACATGATCTGTGGTTATTTTTCTTGTAACAGGCTCCCTAAGTTCAGCAACAACCCTTTCTTCTTTCTGCTGCTTAAGTCATTCTGATAAAAGATTTTGTGCTCTGGAGTTATCAAAAAATAGCTGCTTAGCAGCAATCATTCTAAACCTATACATATTATCCAAATACTCTCTTATTTTCTCTTTAGCCCTCTGCAGTTGTGCCTCTTCTTGTTCTCTAAGATTCCCTTTATTCGGCATTACGTTAACCTTTGCAGCCCCTCTAAATATTTCCTATTACTTTTTAACCATACCTCCTTCTCTTTTATTTCTACTTTATTTGTTAAACTCCATTTTCATTTTATCCCACTCAGTAGCTATCACTTCTGAAAAAGTTTTGATCTTCTCTAATAACTCTTGAATAATTTCTACTAACCATTCCTGAAATTCCTCTCTTTTTAACAAGTAGTTGAGAAAGCCCCAGTGTCTCATTTTTATTTCATTATCCTATATTTTTATCTTAGTTTTTTTGGTGCATAGTCTGAAATAGTTACTAGATCGGTGTTGAAGTTTTCAATCAAATGCACATATTTCTGTAAAATATCATTTCTAGGCAGTCTGTCCTAGTTATTATACCTTTGGGAATAATATGTAAATTCTGTGAGAGTTCCTGCTACTGAATTCATGTCTTTCCTAACAAATATTTTCATACATTTCTCTGTAAATCTACACTCTTTTGTTATATTTTCCATTCTAAGTCTCCCGATACATTCTAACTATTGTAAATCAAACTCCAGTCCACATCTGTAAGTAATATTTTCTGCTGAAAGCTGATTACTTCTCCAAAAAAATTCAAAAGTTCCATAATAATGTTTGGTGAAATATAAATAATTGACAGTTAATCCTCATCCCTTGCCAATAGCTCTTTATTGCCACAAATCTGCCATTGTTTTTTTCCTCTGCTATCACTGCTAGAACCTGTGTAGTAATCAGCATTATTACTCCTCTTTTCCTCTGTCCATGACATTCTGCTGAATAGCCATCTTGGAATCCTTTCTTTGTCAAATTCACATGCTCTTTTCTTGCCAAATGCATTTCCTGTTGCATTAATATTTGCACTTTGCATTTCTTTTTTTTTCTCCAACAAACATCTTTATTAAATTTTCACACATGACGTAGGCAATCTTTCATTTATACAACTGAAAAACAAACATGACACCACTTTAGTTGCAAATAGTATACATCACAGGCACCATTGAAACAAACTGTACTTGCAAACATTATATATCACTTATAATCTAACCAGTTATTGTGAGTTAAGCATTATATGGATCATTCAAATCTTGACTCTTAAACTTTATTCCTGCTCTGCATATATTGTTCCCACAATTCCCATTTTTTTCCTATTTAGTTTGCTCCCTCCCTTATCTAAATATTCAATAATATTTCCTTTTTGTCTATACCCGTAAGACCAGCACAAACAACCAAAGAGTAGGTCCAATGTTGCAAAACAAAAACCAAATAAACAAAAAGGAAGCACCCTGTAAGAAGTATTTGACAAAATTTAATGATTTGGTTCTTTTGTTCCTATTACAAGAACTTCATGAGAATAAAAAGACATCCCTATAAAACAAGTTTAAATATGCTAAAAAGGTAGGTGTGACAGGAGGTGTTAATGCTTCAACCTATCAGACCTTCTCTTTAAAACTGCAGCAAGAGAGTCAAAAATCATTCAAGCCAGGTAAGACATCAGACTATAAAAGGATTTGCCATAACAATTCTCTAAAGAGTAAGGCAGTTTGCCAATCATACCCCCCACCCACTGTCCTGGAAGACCTTTTCCAAAACAAAAAAGTAAACTTTTTAAAATCTGTACTAGAAGTAAAATGTTTAAATAAATATAAATGTTCATAGACTCTAGTATTTAATCTTCTCTCAGATTTTCCAATATAAAAACGAGGACATGCAGAACAAAGGGCCACATAAACTGCCTGTGGTATTGCAGGAATAACCCTAGAATGGTTCGGGATAACCACATATGGCCCCTCAAAGATGTAACAACTCTGGCATCATGTGCCACACTTGCTCATACAGCCAAAGGTTGATGGAGTTGCCATCTTGTGCTCAAAAGATGTACCAATATCCACAATTATTCCACAGTCCATTGAACTTGAATGGTTTTGTAACATTCTTTCAACTAACTCACCAATGTCCAGTTAGAATTGCAGAGCAAGAGAAAAATCAGGAAACAGAAAGCAAATAGGGTGCTCTCAGTCCAGAAGAAACTGATTGAAGGGAAGACCTGCTTGATTTAATAGAAATGTGCAGGTGTATTGCAATATATGAAAGAAATAAATTACAGAAAGTAAGACAGACCCAAAATGTTAGAAGACCGGTAAAACAATGAATGTAGTAAATTAGACTATTAAGAGAAGTTCTTGTAGTATAACAAATACATATGATATACTGCTCTACAGCTAAACCAATAACATGGAGTAATAGAGGAAAGGAATGGAACAAGTAGAATGCCACCACGGAAGCAGTAAATAGAGAATAATATAAAGCAACTAAGACTAGAAGTATTACTGTCAGAAGATTACAGAAAAAGGAACAGGTCATCAAAAAATTCTTAGAAAGATAGTCATGGCAAAACCAATACATAGTATTAGAACAGACCAGGATTTATCATACATTATTTCCAATAATAAACTAAAAATATCAACTCAAGCAAAAAAAAAAAAATAGAAGTTATACAAGTAAATAGAAAGGAAAAGTGCAAAACAAGCAGTTCATTGATGACCCAAAAATGTTTTAGAGAGCTGGGAAAAAAATAATAGAAACACTACCAAATCTCAAGAAATTGGTACATGTTGGAAAAGTATTTATGAAGACCATGTTGAACATAACAAAGATGCTGAATGGACAGAAGAATTAAAAGAAATGGTAAGAAGGTATATTATAAAGGATATAAAATGGGAAGAAGTAAGAGGCAGAGAAACTGAGAAAAAATTAAGAAAAGCTCCTAAATGGAGAACCCTGGACTGTTTTAATATAGTGTGTTATTTTTACCACACATACCTTTCAAAAAATTTTTGATGATCTGTTCATTTTCTGTAATCTAACAGTAATACTTTTAGTCTTAATTGCTTTAAACTTAACTTTTAGATAAAGTAATTAGCATCTTTACACAACAAGAAAAAATATCGTATAGGAACTAAAGTATTCCTAGGTAACTAGAAGCACCAAAACAACAACAAAACTAGGAATACAATGTCAAAGCTTGTTTTTAATAAGACAAAATGCAAAGCTTTTAAGCAAAAGCTCTTTCTCAATGCATACAAAAGGCAGGTCAATGGTCACAATATGTAACATAATGAAAAACAAGACAAATAAAATATTATGTATATTTTATTTGTCTTGTTTTTCATTATGTTACTAGGTATGGTCTAGTTATCTATTTGACTTATTCATTTAAGGTATGTAATTGAATGTTGATGCCTTTTGGCTGATTTAAATATATACTGTGACCATTGACCTAGCTTTTGTATGCATTGAGAAAGAGCTTTTGCTTGATTGCATTTTGTCATCTTTACACAACAATTTAGCCCTGAGTAAAAATTATTTACATGCACACCCCAAACAGACATCATCCTGGTTAACAGGAAAAAATATAAGAGTGGGCCAGCAAATTATCCTAAGAACTATAGACCAACAACTTGACTTCTGGCAATTTATGAATTATATACTGAAATTAATGTAAACAGAGTTTATAGCTACCCAGAAAAAAAAATTCAGTCATGGCAATGTTTCTTTTATTAGCTTTTGTTTTAAAAGCTAATAAAAGAAAATCATATGGAACAAAGGATCATATATTGTTAAACAAAACCATAATAAAGAGCTATAAAAGGGAAATAATCTAAGTATAGCATGGGTAGGTTATAAAAAAGTATTTGGCAGCATCCCACATTCATTGATTATGGAACACTTACCAATCAATGTATGAGATATACCCTATATTGATCAGTTGCATTGCAGGTATTATGAAACAGTGGCAAACCACATTGCGACTGAGCCATGATAAAGGACATATTATTTTCCCAGGGATACAAATTCAAAGGGTGCTATTCCAGGGTGATTCTTTGTTATCACTGCTATACTGTGTTACCTCATTAAGCTGTTTATCTAACAGGCTAGGCATTGGTTACAGTTTAATTTCCAGAAACCAGTTTTGTTCAAAGACATCTCATCTACTTTTTGTGGGTTGTTTAAAATTGTACAGTTAATTACATGAAGATCTAAAAGCTCAACTATAAATGTTTAAAAAGTTATTTGATATAAGAATGCCATTTGGTTTTAATAAATATGCAAAAGCAAGATTTATAAAGGAAAAGCTGCAGCACCATGAAAATAACAAGAATTCATTATAAATGAACTTGAACAGGAGGGAGTGTATAAATATTTGAACAGATGAAGTATCAGCAAAGAGACTTGAACAAATGAGAAGAACATTTAGTAAGGAATACTTCAGAGGATTAAAGCTAGTATTGAAAACTGCTTGATATCTAGGAATAAAGTCCAAGCTATAAATCGCTTTGCTTTTCCTGTTCAATCTGACAGCTTTGGTGTGACTGATCAGTCACAAACAGCAATGAATCAGTTCGGCAAGAAAAAAAAGTGAAATGCTTCATTCTTGTCAAATAATATATACAAAAATAGTGCATACCAAGATTATATATCCCTCATTCTGACGGAGTTCTCTAACTGAATACATTTTTATGTTTGCAGTTGTAGGACTGCAATCATATTTTCTGATTTCATCTGATCCAAACATAGTAAAACCTGTTATGTGTTAACAGAAGTCTTATGATGGCATCATTACAACATAGTTTAACAGAAGCATTTTGGAAAGGAGTGGGAATGTAAATCAAGCCAGAAGTGGATGAGAATGAAACAGCAACTGAAAGTGCCTAAAAAGTAAATGAAAAAGACCAGAAGGACAAAAAAGAACATAGGAAAGCCCACAAATATAGTGCCAAATGTACAGAACTCCTAGAACAGCCATATGCTGTTCAAGATTTGTTGCAGGAATAGTTAGGGAGAAGTGAATTTAAACCAAAAAATAAAAGGCTAATAACTGTGACTTGAGATTGTGAGCTCTTACACGATAGTTTGCATAGTGTATAGAAAAAGTGAGAGAAATGGACAAATGCTGGTTCTATAAACAGAAATGGAAACAGTTCCATATATTGTTTCTAGCTGTTATACACTCATGGCTAAGAGACTTTATACTGAAAAGTACAATAATGTTGAAGACTTCTGCAATGAGGATTATAAACACACTAGACTATGCAGAGAGCTGAGAAGTGCTGGAAACATGAACTACAAAGCATTACTGACAGTAGTGAAGCCCAGATCACAAAGGCTCACTCTTTACTAACACTTATGAAAATAGATGCAAGAAAACCAGATACAATAGTTCAAAAAAAAAAAACACAGGAAAAGGTAGTGTTAATCATTGAAATTGTTACACACCAGTTATTATACTGTCTTATATATTGAAAGACACAATGTCATAAAATATGAGGATTTGTAATCAGAAATGAGAGTAATGGAGAATAATGAAACGCAAATAGTTCTAATAGCAGTAGGAGCAACAGGAGTAATAAAAATAATTTACAAGAATACTCAAGCTGTCAGTACAATTCAGGGTACAATGCAGGTTCAGAGAAGAGCACTCTTGGCCAACATCAAAGACTGAAGCAATATGAATTTAATGAACTCCAATCATACCTTGACTTAAGAATGATTTCCATTACATCATGGTGTTAGAAACCCAAATCATTGGTGAAATTAATAAAAGCAGAAACAGTGAACTTTAGAAGGATTTTGAAGCTGTTTGATAGTGGCTTTCTAAAAAAAAGCTGTCCTTCAATACACAAAACAAAAATGTACAGTGATATTATTTAGCACCTCTAGAAACTATTTAAGATCCTTAACTTCAGCGCTGTTGACTCCCAGGCAACCCTCTTGTTCTCACTACTCAAAAAAGGTACCTAGAAGTAACCTTAGATGAATGCCTGTCATTCTGCTACCACCCAGAAGCTCAGCTCAACAAGGTATGAACTCAGTTTAAAGTTTCATACAAAATATCTACCTTGTACCAAGATGTAAGAAAACAATTAAAGGAATTTATTGCTAGTGCACCACCAGAAAAGATACTGGAACACAGACTGTATTACATCACATTTGTGTTCCAGTATCTGTTACCTTGTACCACTGAGGTCAGGTGAGTCATTGTCTTAAATGTACTCCTTCCAGATTAGAATACTGTCTCCCTGTAACAGTACTTCTCTTACAAAATACTTCACTCCTTCACTCAAACAGAGAATAAGTACTTAGATTCCTATAACTAGCTAACATGCATAAGCATCACTGTACTGCTCTCAGTTCAAACAGTTATAGCCAGAGCTACTTTATTGCTCAGTACATTCATCTACAGAGTATTAAATGATGGCTGCTGTCCATGACTCGTCAGCGAGCTACAGTTTAGAAACCAATCTCATGCTCTTAGAAATAATTGCTGTATTCATTTATACAGACCAACATTCACACATGGTGTGTGTAAAAGAACTTTCTCAAAATAGTTCCAGCTATTTGGAGCAGTCTCTCAGAAAAACTAGGAACATAAACCAGCTAATGACTTTAAAGAAAACACTCGAGTATATATACTGAAGAAAGTAAAAGCAAGTGCTTTAGAAAGATAGGCTAACACAGTGGTATGCTAGTTCTTGTGTTTCACTGTAGTAGTGAATCCATTCCAAAATTTGCTGCCAGTCTGTTTCATACTACATCAGGACAAGTGATGCAAATATGATTCCCCCTTTTTTGTACAGCCATGCAATATTCACAGGATTGTTCCTTGCCCATTACACTATAGTAGCAATTAATAGTGCTGTGAGCTGTGCAATATGCTTACGTGTAATTCTAATTTAGTATTTTACATTGCATATTTAAGCATTAATAGTGTTTGATTTCCTGCAAATGTTGTCTAATGTTCTACTTATTCGTAGCTCTGCCTCTAGGCCTGTAGGGATAGTCTGTGGTCAAAGTGGGATCGTGCCTTAGGGCTTAGGCATTAAGCAAGTATTTCATGTATGGTGGGAGCTTGACTCCCTGATATGTGAGTGCACCATGAGGAGTTTCTGTCTTGCATGAGCTATGTCCATTCACCTCTACCTTTGACTATAGCATGGCCCAGAGTTGGGTCCTACTTTCTCAAAATCAGTCTATCATATGCTTAGCCTGCTAGCAGATAATATGTGTGATGGAAATCCATCATCCTCCATTTCCTGTGAGAATTTAAAGATGTTGAGACCACTTTCTCAAGGACAAGCATATCTAATGCCGCTATTTCTTCCTTCGTCATTCCCCCACTCTCTGGGTGACCTGTCTTTTGGAGATGCCTTCAGACTTAAGGGAAACAGCTTGGATTGTCCTCTTCCTCCAGAAATGCTTGAAAAGGTTCTGGGGAGGAAGCCAGAAGAGTTTGAGTTATCCCATCTTTAGATTTAGTCATTTGGGATGAGATTAAGGCAGCCTGAAAGGCACTCTGCCCCTGTATTCCCTTCTCCCTTAAACAACTTGAGAATATTTCAACCTGGTGTCTTGTTTGTTGGAAAGCTTGCTATTTTGCTGTTTTATTTGTATCTTAAGACCAGCCTGTGGAAGTGTTGTCATGCTGCTGACTGCTTCTCCATCATTTTTTTAACAGTCTATTGTTATTTTCCTCCACCCTACTTCCCCTGCATTCATCTATTCCATCCTAATGCTATTCCCATCCATGGACCATACCTTCCTTGGGATGTTACTGAATCCAGTGTCACCTGGGCCACAGTCAATGCTTTATGCCACAGTGACTCTTCTGCTTTCTTCTCTAAAAGATTGATGTCCTTTACAAATCATCATCTGGGACAGAGCAGCTTTTTAAGCATCTTGGTGTTTACAAGTGCGATCTCTTTGATTTAGTATTTGTTTGTGTAACTATATTTTACAACCTTACCACTTGACTAGAAGTGCAAAACCCTGAGAGAATGTCAAAACTGTGTGTGTTTCTTTGCCATATTTGGATTTATGAATTTGTGCTGTTCATCTCACCCATTTTTCAATCCTGCCTCATGAGCAAAGTGTTAGATAAGCTTAAGGACCTCCTGTGTCCTCTACAGTGGGATATAATTTTTCTTACTAAAATTTTGGCTGAGCTGCTATTTTCTCTAGGACATTAGACTCTCATTTATGCCTGAGAAATAGAGCACTGCGAGTTTGACTTACTTAAAGGAAATATTTGGGAGGTCATCCTGTATACCCATTTCTTGGAAGAACTGCATTCGGTCCACTAACCTAGGACATTGTCAATAGCCTTCTGAGAAGGATATAGGCATTCACCTCTCTAAAGAGCTTCTGTGATTCTCCTTATATCACCTCACCTGCTCATCTGATAGCTATAGTCAACTCCAGAAGAGGAAAAGTAATATATGGCACTGTTTGAAGGCTTGTAAATATCACACAGTCTTGCCTGTGCTGATGAAGGTTTAGCTACCTGAGAGGATAGCTTTTCTAGATGCTCTTTGTTTATGGGGTTGGACATTCTCAGAGTTCACACTAGCTTGCAGAACAGTGAGGAAAGGATAAGTGATGGGTGCTAAAGTTTCAGACATGCTCTAAAGCTCATTTATCCTATCCTTGAAGTGAATTACTTTGTTAGTAAATCTCTTGAATAGAACCAGGCTTTGCTGCTGAAATGATCAATACAGACTGTACCAGTTGTCAGGGGGGGCTGGAGTTTTACTGCTGTGTTTCCCTTCTGAATAAGATGTATGACTTATTTCCAGTTTTGGGCCTCAGCAGCTTCAACCAGCTCATCCAATATGTCAATTTCTAGATGGACACTTTGTAAGAAATTGTACCTTTGCTCTCACAAGGTGCCTGGATATACAACGTCTAGCACATCAGCATTTTATTTTATTTTTTTCTCAAATATTTTTTTTTATTTTCAACTAAAATAACATTTACATAATATTTATAAATATCATTTTAAACAATATACAATATTTACAATAGCCTGACTTTCAGTTATATACAGTGTATGTTATTAAATATACAATTAACAGATCAGTTATCAGAGATACAATATTGATTATTGCAGTGTGTCCAACAAAGATATAACTTTCTTCCAAGGATTATTTACCAGTGGCCTGGGATCGATTCGTAGTTCTTTGATTTTTATTTCCATCATTGCAGTTGTCTTCAGTAAAGTGTAAAATTCTTCCAAGGTCGGGGGTTTATTTGAACTCCACCTTCTGGTTACCTAGATATAGCAAGTATTGTCCATAACAAATACATATTTGTCTTATTCAGGTAGGGACCTTCATCTCCATTTAGAATTATCAATAATTTGGTTAAGGTAAAGGATTCATTAAATAAAGCTTGTAAAAAATGATTGATTCCATTCCAATATGATTCAGTTTTATTACATTCATAAAAAATATGAATCCAGTCTGCTTTATTTGACTTTTCACACCTTCAGCAAAAACCATTTGTAGTAGTACTGATCTTTTTAATTTTATCTGGTGTTAAAAATGCTTTATGTACGTATTTCCAGTTAAATATTTTCCAGTAGTGTGTTAGAGGTGTAATTAACTGATAGTAAGATGTTAGTTTTAATTTCTTCTGTTAACTGCAGTGACTGACCTTTTAAGAACTGCCAGTATGATGGTTTGGGAATTGTTTTATATGTTATTAAATCTTTATATAAATTTGAAATGGAATTTTTCTTTTCACAAGTATTATATATAAATTCATACAGAAAACTTATTAGATTTAGAATATCTTTAATGAGGAATTATTAATTAATCCACATAAATCTTGAGTGTACATCAGAATGCTTTTAAGGTTAACTAGTCCTGTGTTGGAATATTGTAAGCAGTTTTTATCATATGTATATCTAAAACATTTAATTTATTTACACATTGAAACCAGCATAAGAATCCATTTTGATCCCAGGAGGTTATTGTTTCTCTATATATTTTGTGAGGAAAGTTTTTAGTGATGGTAAATGGGGTTAAAAGGTCAAACCAAAGTTTTAGATCTATGTTTGCATTGATAAGTTTCCTAAAGGAATTGATGTAATGATTAATCAGTGTTGTTTTAGAAGGTTTTGTTATATTATATTGTATACTTATGCATAGCATGCACCAGGGTTTGTTTGATTTGTCTACTATTAAAACATTTTTTAACAGATTAAATTAATTTGTTAATATAGCCATTGTTAATTCTTTCCAGTTGGCAAAATAATTTAGGTTTATCCAGTCTATTGTAGTTTTAAGCACAGATGTTTTTATATATGTTTCTATTTCTGGGATGTTCAATCCTCCTTGTTTCCAGGGTCTAATGTGATGAGTTCGAGCAACTCTAATCTTTTTGGGATACCATAAAAATTTTATTAAACATGAGTTTATTTCTTTAAGAATGCATCTTTCAGGAATTAACTGTATTGCTAATGCTACATATAGTATTTTGGCAATAAGACCATTTTTATTAATATGGATCTGATGAAGCTAATGTAGTGAAAGCGCTCATCTGTTTACAATTGAATAAACTGTAGTGGATTTTACTAATATTGATTGGACTCTACTTATGGATTTTACCATCTGGATATTTTTGAATTTTTGTATACTGGCTTGAGTCCTTACTTCTGCTCCTGTTCCACATTTGTACACATTTCTTACATTTTTATTAATTGCAATCTGTCTTCAAAAGTTAATTTAATGTTGTTCCACTTTTCTATATATTTTTTATTGTTTCAATAATGTTTTTATAATTTACTAATATTGTTTTGTTTTATATTTTTACATAACACTATTCCTAAATAATTTAGCGTAAATTTTTGTTTTCCTATGATAGATTTATCTGTAACTTGTAGTTCTTTTTTCTTATTTAAAAATAGAAATTTTGATTTTGATCTATTAAAGTGTAGACCTGAAATCTTATAAAATTTCTCCATTACTTCTTCTAGCTCTCCTAATGTCTCTCTGGAGTTTGATAGGGTTAATAAAATATCATCAGCAAAAATCATTATTTTAGATATGTACATGTCATAGACTTCTTTTCCTTTTATTCTTGGATTATTGCATATTATTTCTGCAAGTATTTCTTTAGCCAAAGCAAATAAAATAGAAGAAAGGGGGCATCCTTGTTTAGTACCTTTTGTTATATGGATAGCTTCTGAGGTGAAAATACATACTTTAATGTAGGCTAAGTTATTAATATATATGTTTTTTTAGTAATAAGATGAAGGGAGGAGGAAATTCAAATAATCCTAAAGTTTTAAATAGATATCCCAGTTGAGGGAATCAAAGGCTTTTTCTATGTCTAATCTGATTACAAGTGTTTCTCTATCTTCTTTATTCACATAATCTGTAAGAGTAAGTATCCTTTTAATATTACCATGTGTGTGCCTTGTTA
Source organism: Protopterus annectens (assembly GCF_019279795.1). Lineage (NCBI taxonomy): Eukaryota > Metazoa > Chordata > Ceratodontiformes > Protopteridae > Protopterus > Protopterus annectens. Next base: position 1,241,860,002 of record NC_056744.1, on the reverse strand, counting down.
TATAAAAATCCAGTTTGATCATTATTAATTGTCTCTGAAAGTGGGATTTTCATTCTGTTAGCTAGTATTGACATGAATATTTTGTAATCATTATTCAGTAATGATATAGGTCTGTATGAGATGCAAAGGTCTGATGGTTTATTATCTTCTAGAATTGGTGTTATGAGAGAATATTTCCATGAGGATGGTATGTTTGCTTCTGACTGGACTTCTAGCAAAGTTTTATGAAAAAGGAGATTACTGTTGAAGGGAAGAGTTTGTAAATTTCCATAATTATACCATCTATCCCTGGAGCTTTGTTAGATTTACTTTCTTTTATCTTGTCAACAATTTCTTTGTAGGATATAGGTTTTTGTAGGTCTAGTTTTAAGTTTTTGGGAATTTTTTTTTATATTGATAAGGTTTGTATCTAAGTTTATTTGGTTGGTATCTAAATCTTCTTTTTTGAAGTGTTCCATATAATGGAACCGAAATGCTTCAAGGATGTCTCCTATATCTGATACTTTTTTCCTTTTCTTTTCATGACATATACTACTAATGTTATTTGCTTTAGACTATATTTTAATTCTTGTAGATAAGTTATGTAGATATCTGAGGGAGGTGGCTAATGAGTTTATTTTTAATTTTTCAAAGGCTAGACAAGTTTTGTGTGTTAGAATTTCATTTTTTTTATTTAATTCCTCTGTTTCTTTGACTTTTGGACAATTCTGATTTATTTTAGATTTTGCTGTCAAGAGTCTGATTTACAAGTCTAATGATTCAGATTCCCACTCTCTAACTTTGTTTTTGTACCAGCTGAGGGTCTTACCAAATAAATATGCTTTTAATGAGTCCCAAACCATGACTCTACTGATTTCTGTTGAATTATTAATTTCAAGAAATAATTGTAGTTCTGACAACATCCAGAGTCTGAATTCTATAATTTTCATAATATATGATGGAATTCTAGTTGAGAGGATTAAAGGTTTAAACTCTATTTGGAGCTTCATTATCAGTGAGCCATGAACTGAGAAGGGGCATGGAACTATTGAAGTTGAGGATTTTTGTTTGTAAATCTTGAACTATGAATAATTTGTCTGTTCTGGTTTGTGTTCCAAATCAATGGTCTTTATGGGAAAATAATAAGGATTTATCATCTTTTACTTAAAAAGTGTTAATTAAATGAAATGAATCAATCCATTTTTTAAGGATTTTGAAAGGGTTGCTATGCGAAAAGACTTCTTGGTGGTTTCAGAAGCTTCTAAGGTACAATTAAAGTCTCCTCCCAGTATAAGATTTCATTTATAATTGTTGGAAATAAAATCTAGGTGTTTTTTAACCATTCCTGCTTCAATTCCTGGGAACCAATATAGATTAGCTAAGGTCCATATTCTGTTATTAAATTTAATTATAACAAATGCTAGTAGACCTTCTTTGTCTTCATATTTATAAATAACTTTTGGAGTGATTAGGTTTTCTTCCAGAGAATTGATACTCCTTTTGTCTTTGTTCTATAGGAGGATTGAGCTAAGACTGTATAGTCCTTAGGGTTCCAAATAAAGCTATCGTTAGTCTTAAAATGCGTTTCCTGGAGAAATACTACTTGTGCCTTATTTAGATTTAAATATTTTAGTAAGTTTGATCTTTTATTTGCATTATTTAAGGCACTAGTATTTAATGGTAAGAATGTTAAATCCATTTCAAGTAACTGTTGGAAGAAACTTTTTGCTTCTTTTTTATTTTGATTATAGTACTTATAACATATTCTCTGATAACATTGGATGTTATTTTTATGTGTGTAAACTTGGGAGTGTAATTTAATGTTCTTTCTTCTTTAAATATAAGTAGGGTAAAATTCTGGTCAGGCTTTAAAAAAGTACTTCTATAAAACATTAATTCTAAAGTATCAAATACAAGTAAATATGAATTTCCAATTAAACATGGAATGAAAGTCATTCCTAATCCAATAGATAAAGATAGATCTATTGAATTATCACTCATACCTTTAACCAACAATATCAACTGAGCGCCATATGTTAAATTATTATATGGAGAATTTTCTTAAAAGAGATATGAAATTCTATATTATTCTATTATTGTTCTATAGTATTTTATATATCAGGATGGAATGTTAGTAGTACAATTATTATGTTGACTTAGAAAATATCCAATATTTAGTTACCCTTAAGAGATCCCAAACATGTCAGATATGTAATTTTGGATAAATTAAATGCAACAGAGAAGCATACACTAAATAAGCCAACAACAAATAGATTATTACTAAAATAATTTGACTAAAAGGACTCTACAGGAGACAATGAGTGATTACCAATGAAATATGAATTTACTGTAGGTGTACTGTCTTCCTTTACTTTCCCACTCTTCAGCTCACCAACTTCAACTTACACTTATGAAAAGACATGGCGTATCAGTGGTATCCTGACTCAGAGTAGAGGTGCCCTACATGCTACTGTGCAGTGCTTTCACATATTTATAGATTTACAAAGCAGAGTCTAAGAATGAACTATGATCACCCTGACAATTCTCATCCTGCATAGGGCACCTCCTGCTTCCAGAATGGGTAATCACATCAGGTCTAGAATGAATGTGAAGGTACCTATATGGTAATCAAGACTTACCTTAGGTAAGTATTAATCAAATAGTATTTAGAGCATCTTAGAGAGTTAACGGGTCAGTTAGAATACTCTTAAGCCTCTCCTCCCTTGACCAAAAACAGAGATTTCCCTTCCCTTTCTTTCCCTTGTTTTAAATCAGGACTAATAAAAGAAATTCAGCAAACATAGGTAAACAGAAATAACATTCAGTAGTCTGTCTTGCACATGACTCACAATCCATTAAACAAGTCAGTGACTAACATCACTTTAGTAAACATTATAAAGACAAATTAAAAACAATTTCCTAGCTCTGTAAATTTTCTGAAAAAGCAAAAAGTCAACAATAAGCTATTTTAACAAAGTATAAAGCATTTCAATTTTTCCTTGCATGTATACATTTCTACTTATATTGTAGTGTCAATAGCTGTCTTTGACATCTGTACAATACTTCACTACTTCAAATCATTCCTTTTTCAATTCAGGTTTTGTTTTGTCAAAACGGCAACAATATTTCAAGGGCACAATTAATATTTAGACTGATGTTTCAAATAAATAACTTGTCAGTTGCCAATTGAGTTAGTTTAGAATGTATGGTTAGTGCAAATGTAGCATGTTGCAAAAATAATATGTATTTTTTTCGTGTGCTCAAGAGACTGTCATATGCAAGTGACATATATAATGTAGCATATATAGAGCAGATAGCGTATGGATTCAGGTTGTTAAAGTAAATTATACTAATTAATCAGGCAGTTTCATTTAAATTCACAAGTAATTTGGGGACATTTCAGTTGAGTTTCCAGGAATGTGTAGTCCAATGTGAATAATTGAGTCCACTTTTCCTCATAAACGTATGTCACAATTCATTAAACTAAGCAGAGTCTAACATCTAATAATCATTATAAAGACAAAGAATAGTAATTTCCTAGCTCTTCAAACTTTCTGATATCGCAAAATGTTGACAGTAAGCTATTTTAACTGGAAGACTAAAACATTTCAATACTTCCTTGTGAATATATATTTTTACTTTTACTGCAGTGTCAAGAACTGTCGTTGAAATCTATGCATTACTTCACTTATTTCAAGTCATCATTTTACAGTTCAGATTATATTTTGTCAAAATGTCAATAGCATTTCAAGGGTACATTTAATATTTAAACTGATATTTTAAATGAATAGCTATAAGTTACCAAGTGAGTTTGTACAGAGTGTGAGGTAACTGCAGAGATAACATGTTGCAAAAAGTAATATGTATCATATTAAGTTGTCTATCTCGTCTTCGTTCTTGCTGGTTGGAATCGGAGATGATCCTCGGCTCCGACTCGGCCATCTTCAATAGCTCGAGAGCTGTTTACTGGCTCAAGGCTACCCCTTATCCCATAATGCCTAGCGATAGCTACCCAGATCTCATTTGCCACTTCAGCGGCAAGGTGTTGTTTTTCTGGCTCAGGCTTGTATAGAGTTTTTTGTGTAACTTTTTCACTAGAATTTAACTTTTCTAGTATTTTATTAGCGATTGTTTCTGTGATAGATAATTGTTTATCTTATAGTATCCCTCTTTTTGTAGAACTTGTTTAACTTAGAGAGTTCTCCCCCAGCCCTCACCCCCTCCTCTTCTTGTCAGGTTAGCCATTTAAGTTAGAGGCTTTCCTTCTGCTTTTTTCTTATAGGCTAGCCATTTAAATTAGAGGCTTTCCTATTATCTTTCAAAAAAAAAAAAAAAAAAAAACCTTTAGCTATAGTCTTTCTAGTAGGTATGTTTTTTGTAGACTGTATATTGCTTCTTGTTATTGTTGTCATAACTGGTTTCTTTCTACTGTAAAGGATGTCAAAGGAATCCAAGGTTTCTGGATTCAAGAAGTGTGACTCATGCTGTCAGAAAATGTCTCTGACAGATGAGCACACTTCTTGCGTCTATTGTTTAGGCGCTGTGCACCTGCAGGACTCTTGTTCTATTTGCCATGCCTTTAGTCCAAGAGTCCTGCAGGAGCGTAAGAATAAGCTGACTCTTAGGGGTCTTTTAAAACCCCAGGATTCACCAGCCAAGAGCTCACAGCCAGTGAAATCCCCTAAATCCACTAAGCCGTCGGCTCCAAGTTCGGAGCCGTCTTCGGTTCAGGATTTACCTTCTACGTCAGTGCCAGCTGGCACCGACAAGACAATCTCCCCGTCAGCTCCATCAGAGGCTTCGGAGCCACAAGAGGCTGAGGTCCCCTTCACTAGAGTCGGTGCATTCGGCTCCTCGGTCTCCTTTACTTCAGAGCGAGCGTAGTCACCGATCCTCTCACTCCTCTCGATCCTCTAGACTGTCAGATCATGATGTGGTGAGAGTGGTCAGTAGGTTGCTAAAGTCACAGGCACTAGCTAAGTTGTTGTCCAGCCCTCCTCAACAGGTGTGGGCTCCATCCACTTCTCTCGATGTCCCACCTCCAACTCCAATGAGTTCGGAGCCAGAGTTCATTGGAGTTCGAGAAGTGGAACCATCGGCTCCGATAACTCTATCTCCTTCGGTTCCAATGTCGGCTCCGTGGTACCTTCCATCGAGAGATCTGGGCACCGGGGCTCCCTCATCGGCTCTGAGGGGGAGAGTGGCATCGGACCCTTGTCCGACCCCCTTCTCCCTCTCGGAGCTTCGGCGCTGGTGAGCTCGGCTCCAACATCGGCCTCGGTGCGGAGAAAGATTCCTATTTCTTCGGAATAGGAACTTTCTCTGCATTGTGGCAGGGACGCCTTCAATGTCATGTGGAGTGTGCTGTCCCTTGAGTCAGCTCCACTATCAGCCCCACCGGCTCCGTCCCCTGTAATGCCTGTGCCAACCTCTGCTCCTCCTCCAGACCCTAAGCATAGGGAACTGATGCTCCAGGACACCCCATTGGGTGTTTCCTTCTCTTCTGAGACCTCTCCTGATCACTCAGAAGAGCCCCCTTGGAAGAAAAAGTGTAAGAGGAAGCACATTGACTCCCCCGAGTCTGTCACTTCTGATACAGACCTAGATGATTTGAAAAGGTCCCCGAGATCCCTCTCTGAAGATGTTTCCTTCTCAGACATTCTAGAAATGCTTAAGCAGAGGGGGAACTGTAGTCCCCTAGCCCCTTCTGAGGATGAGTCTGTATTTCTGGATGCCTTCGGTTCCCGACCTTCCACCACCTGGGTGTCTCCACCTTTCGATCCACTTATGACAGTGGTGGCTTGAAAGGCTTGGTCAGTTCTGGATACAGTGGAACCAACTCCAAGGAGACCTAGTAAATTCATTACAGCACCCCAGGATAAGCAGTTCCTTTTGAAAGGTCTCCCTGTTGATGCTTTCACTGGCTGTGAGCTCTTGGCCACCAAAAAAGAGTTAGCGGAGACCTCTTCGTCTGTCCATTCCCCCTAACAAGGAGTCTAGGATGATGGACAGATACAGGAAGCGAATGTTCACTTCAGCGACCTTCTCTATGAGGTCACTGAACTACCTGTGTCATTTTACCCGACTTCAAAGGGATCTCCTTAAAGAGCTTGGAGATACCCTCCAAGATCCAACAGCTGAGGGAGCACAAGCCAAGGTAGCTTCCCAGCTAGCGACGCTTAATTCTGTTGTTAACTCCTCCATGAGGCTCATTTCCTACGCAGCCGATGGGGTGAGTAGAGCCGCAGGTACCGGGGTGGCCCTTAGGAGGCATGTGTGGATACGGCTGTGTAACTTTGCGGAACCCTTTCGAGCGTCCTTCACCAACACTCCCTTTGATGGTTCCTTTCTTTTTGGACCACAAGTGAAAGACACTTTGACTAGATGTGAGCAAGGAGGCAAGACTCTCTCTGCTGTGGGAATCTGTTTCTCTACTCCCTCTAGACCTTACCCCAAGGGTCAGAAGAGTGGGAAAATGTGATTCCGTAAATCTCAGGGAGTCTTGCCTGACACATGTAGTGATTTTTCCTCCAGAGGCAGAGGGGGAAACAATAATAATAGACAACGCCCTCATGGCAGAGGGGGTCCGCAGAACCAGGGCAACAGAGAATCCTTCTCTGATAAGCCCTTCCAGCATCCCTGAAGGATTGCCTGGCTGCTCAACTCTGGAGGTAGTTGGGGGAAGACTTTTGCTGTACTCAAAAGTCTGGCAAAGTTTAACGCAAGACAGATGGGTACAGTCCGTTATGTCTGTTGGTTACAAAATTCCCTTCCATCAACCCCTTTACAGTCAAGGAAGACCCTTTCCAGATGTTCCACCCAATCTGGAGGAGCAAGCAGTAATAGAAGTTTCAAAACTGCTAGAAAAAAGAGCCATCCAGGAAGTCCCAGCAGACCAGCACAGATCCGGAACATACTTAAGTTTTTTTTAGTACCAAAAAAGGCAGGGGACTGGAGACCAATTCTGGATCTCAGCAGACTAAACAGGTCTGTGCAAGAACAAAGTTTTGGATGGTCACGCTTCAGTCCATTCTACCCTTTCTGGGTCAGGGCAATTGGATGTGCTCGATAGATCTTCAGGATGCGTACTACCATATAAAGATGGACAGGCACTCCAGGAGATATCTTCGCTTCCGGCTGGGGGCCAGTCATTATCAGTTCAGAGCTCTGCCCTTTGGTCTCACCACAGCCCCCAGGGTGTCCACCAAATGTATGGCAGTGATCACGGCTCACCTGAGGCATCAAGGATTCCAGGTGTTTCCATATCTATATGACTGGCTCCTTACTGCTACCACCAGGCATCAACTCATACAAGCACGGGACTACACAATCACAATCTGCTCCCAGCTCGGCATTACAAAAAATTGCAAAAAATCTGCCTTGTTGCCCTGTCAATCTATCAATTACATAGGAGCAGACTTAGACACAAGGGATGTGTTTGCAAGGCTACCACTAGAAAGGGTGTCCACACTCCGTCAGCAGGTACAGGTTCTGATGCAGAGCAAAAGGATCCAAGTCAGGTACGTCCTTCAAACTCTGGGTTCCATGGCAGCAGCCATTCTCCTAATCCCACTGGCGCACTTTCATATGAGAATTCTTCAGTGGCTTCTGTTTATGCAGTGGTCTTTCCAAGAGCTACCCATAACTTACATGATCATGATCACGGATGCATCAAAAAGACATCTTTCTTGGTGGATGGTCTCCCCACTAGTTACTCAGGGCAGACCTTTCATACAACCCCCACCAGTAGTCACAGTGATGACAAACGCCTCCCTGATAGGGTGGGGGGCATTATCTGGGCAGGACAGTCCAAGGCACGTGGCAACTTCACGAGTACCATCTGCACATACATGTTCTTTAAATGAGAGCCGTGCTCCTGGAGTTGCAAGCCCTTCAAGACTCTCTTCCTTCTGGGACCATTACTATTCAGACAGACAACATGTCAGTGGTGTGGTACATCAGCAAGCAGGGCAGAACCAAATCCTACCCCCTGTGTCGAGAAGCACTCAGACTTTGGCAGTGGGCGATTTCCTCCCAACATTTTCTGATTGCAATGCACATCCCCGGGAGATCCAATGTCATAGCAGACAGGCTCAGCAGAGCTATCCTCATGCTTCACAAGTGGTCTCTGAATCAGGAAGTTGTGAATCTTGTTTTCCGCAAATGGGGACAGCCTTGCTGCAATCTCTTTGCCACCCCCTTCAACAGCAAACGCAGCAACTACTTCTCCCTTCTTCCGCTTCCGGGTCACGTACCCAGAGACGCTCTAGTCCACGATTGGCCCCAGGGACTTCTTTATGCCTTTCCTCCTTTCCCCCTGATATCCAAACTTATACAGAAAGCAATATTGTTGGGTTGCAAATTGATCCTCATTGCTCCCTACTGGCCTCGACAGATATGGTTCCCATTCCTGCACCATTACCTTCTCGATCAACCCTGGACTCTGGACCCAATTCCAGACCTCCTGGTTCATGAATCAGGCAGGTTGCATCAATCCCTCAAAACTCTCCAGCTCACAGCTTGGTTGCTCCACTTCCAACTTTAGCCAGGCTTCCCAGCATTTCCCCAGCAGTCCTTGACATTATCATCTCCTCTCACAAGTCTACAACGAGGAAAACTTATGCTAGCAAATGGAAATGTTTTTCTTGTTGGGCAAAGGCTAGGAATATGGATCCCTTTTCAGCCCCAGTCCACAAAATCCTGGAATTCCTAGCACAACTATTTCACTCCGGGTCCACTTCTGCTATGATCAGGGTACAAATGGCAGCCATTTCTAACTTTCATGTTGGTTTTTTGAACTCTAATATTATGTCTCATAAGTTCTGTAAAGCTTTTTTGAGAGGGACAACTCTTCTTAGGACTCCAGTGAGAGATCCCCCTCCTCCTTGGGACCTTAATTTCATCCTAACCTCCTTAATTCTGCCCCCTTTTGAACCAGCAGCGTCCTGCTCTATCAAGTTTCTATTTTGGAAGACACTCTTTCTGGTAGCTATTACTTCAGCCAGATGCGTCTCCGAACTTCAGGCGCTATGTGTTCATCCTCCATACTTGGTTTTTCATAAGGACAGGGTTGCTCTGAGGACTAACCCTTCGTTTCTCCCTAAAGTCTGCTCAGAAAATATTTTAAACCAATCTATAGATCTTCCTGTGTTTTTCCCTAATCATACCAGCAAGGCAGAGTACAAACTACACCATTTGGATGTTCATAGGCAATTGCGTTTTACCTGCACAGAACTAAAGAAGTAAGAAAGTCGGACCAACTATTCCTTTCTTATGCCTTAAGCAAACAAGGTCTCCCACTTTCCAAGGTAACCTTGTCCAGATGGTTGTCACACACTATTTTTTTCATTTATCAGTTAAGGAACAAAGAGTTACCTATTAAACTGAAAGGTCATTCTACTAGGGCCTTGGCCACCTCTGTAGCCTTCCAGTCTAGGTTGCCCATGGATTCCATCTGTGCAGCTGCCACGTGGGCAAACCCTCATACCTTTATTTCTCATTACAAGTTGGATATGGTCTCCAGGAGCTGACTTTGGATCCACTGTTCTGAAGAGTCTGTTCCACTGAGCCACCCAGGATTTTAGGTGCTAGGGACACTGTCCCAACCAGCAAGAATGAAGGTAAGATAGACAAGTTAACATAAAGATGTTATGTACCTACCATAACGTTCCATGTTAGTTGTCTTCATCTCGCCTTCCTTCTTGCGTCCCACCCTCCGTCCCCCTGTCCTAGTGGACCGAGAGGAGTTTTTCTGTTTCACTGGCTGTGTGTTCTCTTGTTTCCTCTATTGACTTAGAGAATATGACAGGTATAGTCAACTGATTTTTTTGACTGGTTTATTCTTTTGTTATGTCTGGAGTTAGCTATTTCAAATGAGATCTGGGTAGCTATCGCTAGGCGTTATGGGATAAGGGGTAGCCTCGAGCCAGTAAACAGCTCTCAAGCTATTGAAGATGGTCGAGTCGGAGCTGAGGATCGGCTCCAATCCCAACCAGCAAGAAGGAAGGAGAGATGAAGACAACTAACATGGAACTTTATGGTAGGTACATAACTTCTTTTTTTCATGCGCTCTGGAGACTGACAATTTCAAGTAACATATAAAATGTAACCTTTACAGTGCAGACAGCTTGTGAAATCAGCATGTTAAACTGAGTAATACTTTTTAATCAAGCAGCTACATTTCAGTGCACATGTAGTTTGGGAACATTTCAGTTGTGTTTCCAGGAATATGTAATCCTGTGAGGATAAATCGTAAAATATTTACAAATAATCCTATTATGTATTTATTTTACCTTGTTTAGGTTGTTTTTCATTTTAATAACTAAACAACATTACTTTTTCTTATCATTTGTTATCCGTGAGGATAAATGCACTTCGCAGATTCACAGTGTCCTTAGAAACTGCAGCAATTGTTTACTGTTGCCATGGCAACTCAAATAGAATGTGAAGAAAGCTTCGCTTCTCTTAACCAACAGTACATTTTTCTCTCCTTTTTTTATGTATTTGTTAATACTAAAAGGAAATAATTCAAAGGACATATGTACATGAATGGAACATTTCAGAGTTAATCACGAACATGTCCCCAATCCCAATAAGCATAACAGTGACTATCATTAGTCTAATAAATATTGTAATAATTAAGTTCACTATTCCAATTAGTCTACCATAAAACTAGATTATTTTAGACTATTATTTATCTATGTATAGATAGTAGCCATGATGGTGCAGTGGTAGCGTTGTCGCCTCACAGCAAGAGGTTCTCCCATTCAATTCTTGGCTGGAGCACCTTCTGTGTGCAGTCTGCATTTCCTCCCCACGGTCAAGTGGCGTTCGAAAGACATGCGTGAATGGATGTGCCTTCGTTGAAGACTGGGCATCGAGCTGTTACCTTGGCACCGTAAAAATGTACTGCCAATCATTAGCAGACCAGAGTTCCACTGTGGCGACCCCTAACCGGGAAAAGCCGAAGGAAGAAGAATTTATTTATGTATAGATAGTGAGTTATTAAATATATACAGACTATATTAGCATAGTAAATAGGAGAAAATTTAGAAAGAGAGACAAGAAGCAGTTAAAATAAATAATGAGAGAAGAGAGAAAAAAAAGAGAAAATTAAGAGAAAATACACATATACTATGCATGTTGCTTTACAGTATAAATATTTTATGTGCCATATAACCCTCCTTCTGTGAATGAAAAGTACCCTGTTTTACATACTTGAGGTACCGTGAAAACTCTCGTGACATCTATTTTCAATAAATATAGATAAAGATTCCAGTAGTTAGTTACCTTTGTTTTAAAATTCCAAGCAGTAAAATTGGTCATTTAAAGTAATGTTAAAACAATTCATATCATAGTAGATGCTTTGAGAGATTTGGCTGTAACAGTTTTAGTCTTTTGCTTCTTCTTTTTGACATCTGTCCAGACATTTGTTTCTTTTGTTCTCTTGAGAGAAGGTGATATCCAATCCATATCTTCTGGTAAAGTAATCACATTATTAGTTTTAATAAATGAAGAGGCTTCCTCTAAGTCAATAAAAGTCCTCATCTCATTGGCATACAGTATTCTTATTTTGTTTCAGAAACTTTATCATTGGCCACACTTTTTTCCTTTATTCCATTATTCTAGATGAATAGTCGTTATCAAATCTTATCAAGCTCTGTTTATATTTTAGAGGTGCCTTCCTCCAAGCAGATCTTAAAATTAGTTCCTTGTCCAAGTATGAAAGAAATGTGATAATTATTGACCTAGGAGGAGAGTTTGAGTTAGTGGCAGGTTTCCCAAGAGCTCTGTGTGTCCTTTCAATGCCAAAGGAAAGTCCGTCTTTTAAATTTAAAAAGTCAGGGATCCAGCTTGATAAAAAGGAAATTATATCCTCACCTTCTGTGTTTTCAGGTAATCCGAAAAAACTGATGTTATTTCTCCTCTCCCTATTTTCCAAGTCATCTACTTTATTAACCAAGTGTTTTGTTTAAGAAGCAGTTCTTTCTGTGTTTCCGCTTCCTTAAGTCTGCTTTCTAAGTCATTTAGAGAAACCTCTATTCCTGTTATCCTTGTTTAGTGTTGTTGTAGCATTTCCTTGAGGGTGTCAGCCTGTTTTTGACTGCTTGTTTTAAGATATTCCAGGTTCTCTTTAAAGTCATCCATCTTCAAAGACAACTCCTGCAGGGTAGATGCCATCTGTTGTAGTTCCTTCTTTAAGGCAGCATCCTGGTGAGAATTCTTTGAGTTGTTCATTTTAACAAGTGAATATATCTCCAAGCTTTTTGACAGGAAATTATTTGTAAAACTTCCCCAAAGTTTCTAATTATGTAAATTAGTCCTTTATCTATAAGATTTTATACTTTGAAGAAAAAAAAGAATATTTTTTCTGTCTTATTTAACTAATTATATGGAGCTCTAAAATACTGCTGCTTTCAGTTAGCCATTGAGCCCCCCCCCCCCACATCAGCATTTTAGATCTTCAGCAGAGGCCCCTTCAGATGGGTCACAGATGTTAGTCACTGTGGTCCAAACTTTGCAGGAGCAGGGTCTCCTGGTGTTCTTTTACCTAGATAACTGGTTCCTGGTAGTCCCATCCAAAGATCTTCTAGATACTGTCATCAGTTGGGTGATCCTCTAGTTGCATTCCCTAGAGGTGACCATAAATTGGAAGAAGTTATGTCAGGAGGCATAAAATTATACACAAACCTTAGATTTGATCTAAATTCTGTAATGCCTATATTCAAACTATATTTGTTGTTATCTGCTCTTATCTGTATTAGGAGCAGTATGTTCCACTATATATAGAAAACAGACCTATAAAAATAATCTGCTTGATTTTACTAGCTCCCATCCATTTTTTATGAAAAGGAACCTTGTCAAAAGTCAATTTATTCGCATCTCTAGAGTTATCAGTCAAGATTATGACTTTCAAAAGAATGCTGTTTTGTTAAAACACGTTTCTTCGAAGGAATTACCCTCCATCTCTTATTAATGATCTATGTAACAAGATCTCTAATGACAGACACTAAATATTTACCAATTTTACTACATGGTTTTACACCTAATACTTCAAAACCAAGTAACATTAATAGAACCCTTAGTTTCCCACTGCCCATCTCTAGGGACATGTCACAAATTAGAAATGTCATCACGAATAACTGGGATTTATTAACTGAATCACAATTTATGTCAGCTGCTACTGGCATTGCACCTACCTTTTCATTTAAAAGAACCAAAACCATAAGAATGAGTTTAGAAAACAGAGATTTACCTTTTCTTATTAATTCTACTTCTACTTCCAACTCTCAAAATGGGATGCATTTATGTAATAAATGTCTGGTATGCCCTAACATTTTCACAGGATCTCAATACACGTTCACACATTATAATTATACTATTAAGTTTTCAAAATATTTCTTCTGCCATTCTACAGCAGTAGTATATGCAGGTATTTGTGCATCTTGTAAAGCATTTTATGTAGGTAAAACTACAAGAAAACTTTCAGATAAAATTAAGGAGCATCTAAGGAGCCATCAGGGCAAAGAAAATAAATAACGCCCTTGCTAAACATAGCATTTTTTTTGTACTTCTTTTAGTAAATTTTACTTCATAGTATTAGAACAAGTTAACTGTTTTTTTTGGAGACTGGGAATTATATTTAGAACTAAGAGAACTTAAATGGCAATTACTGCTTAATTCTGAAACATACCCTGGTCTGAATGAAAGTGTTAATATTAAGTGCGCTTTAAAATGGAAGATTTAATTCTATTTTGACAGTTGTTCTATTTTGACAGTTGCTCTCTTTCTACAAAATGTGTTTGCATCCATCCATGACCTTTGACACACTTGTTAGTCACCATTTGTACAGTTATGTGAATATTCATGTCTCATACATGCATATATAGTGCGCACACTGTACATTTGTTCAATGATTAGCTAACACAAGGGAGTGTTTATTTAATATTCATGCCCCTGTCATTCATATGTACGTTCATGGTTATTGTGTTTAGATGACTGGCACAGTTTAAATATTGTCTGGTTGTACTGTTGGTTACTGTACTAATAAGTTATAAATAGTTCATTTTTTTTTGTTTACATGTGACTCTAGTTACATATAATGTAAGTATTGTTGACTATAGGTTATTCTGATGAAGCTCTTCCACCATAATAAGAGTGAAAGCTTAATCATCTATTCAGTGTCTGAGTTTTTATTTCCTTTCTACTAGCTCAGTATGAATTACTACGCCTAAAAGAAGTCTGAATTTATATAATTAAGATTCTTCTAGTGCACGGTGTTTATTTTATATATATATATATATATATATATATATATATATATATATGTGTGTGTGTGTGTGTGTGTGTGCATGCATGCATGTGTGTTGGGGGTGTAGATGCACATATAGGTATATATATATATATATATATATATATATATACATATATATATATATATATATATATATATATATATATATATATATATATATATATATATATATATATAGACATATATATATATATATATATATATATATATATATATATATATATATATATATATATATATATATATATATATATATCTATATATATGGATCTAGGACGTTTGCTCGAATAAGCAAACGTCCGAATCCATAACAACCGAACACACTTTAACGAAAGCGCTTTTATCGAAAAAGCACTTTCGCTAAAGCATGTTACAAAAAAACCCCCCACTACATTAACATTTTAGCAGGGGGGCTTCACCCTCCCTGCACCCCTTATGTGAGGGGCTGTGCCCCCCACACACCCTACTTTAATATTCTCCCTCCAAGACCACACTACAGTGGGGAAAAGGGAATCTTAACTTACCCGCACCATAGTAGCCTCGGCAACAGACATACTTACGCGAAAGTGCTTCTTCGGTGAAAAGTATTTGAGCAAACGCCTGGTTCCCATATATATATATATATATATATATATATATATATATATATATATATCTAAACAGCAGTATATATATATATATATATATATATATATATATATATATATATATATATATAAATATATATTGCTATTATAATTTTCTCAAAAAATCAAACACGCAAAATGCTGAGAACATTTATTTTATTTATTTTATTTTATTTTACATTTGTTGACCGGGCTAGTCTAGCTGGATACATGTCCTTTTTCAGTAGCGGCCCGGGGAGAAAAGCTCCAGAAGAAAAGAAGGTACATATCAAATACAAGCAGAAGTAAATATTATTAACATAAAGACATAAAAACAGTTGTCTTTACATACTGTTGAGTAACAGGTACAAAGCTTATGTAGATAGTCTAACATGGTTACATTGTGCAACCTTAAGGGAAAAAAGATAACTCTGGGATGGGAAGAGGCTTAGGTGGTCCTGGACATTTGGTGTTAGTCTGGTTTAGTACAGGGGCATAGCCAGTGGGACTTAAGGAAGACTTTGAGGTGATTTTTGAATTGATTAAGAGAGGTCATGAGTCTTAGATTGTTTGGGAGGGAATTCCAGAGTTTTCCAATGGAATTGGCATAGAGAGTATCACCTCCCGAGTTGTTAGATTTAATGGTCTGTACCTGGAGACTTTTAGATGATCTGAGGCAGGTTAGGTTGGAGTAGGGGGTAAGTATTTTGCTCAGTGAGGGGGTTTTGTCTGGTTGGTTAATTATTTTAAATGCCTCAGCGAGTTGGTTGAGCTTGAGAATATTGGGCAATTCTAACCATTCAAGTGTCTTTAGGTTTAGG
>NC_056744.1:1241801783-1241839283 GCF_019279795.1 Protopterus annectens | reverse complement strand
GGATGGAGATGCAAAGAGGATGCAGGAAGACGTCCTCAATGGCTCAACAGCTTCTGCACCACTTGCTTTCCCAGCAATGAGGTTAGCCATCAGGAAGCAGATTGCTGACGCAGCCAATTCCCATACCCTCACCACATCTTGAAACAGAGGGCAGGAGTGAGTCGCCCATTCCTTGATGATATTCTAAACCACTTCCATGTTGTTTGTGTGTATGGTTATTGCACCATGTAGAACCATGGAGCTACCATTGGGTAAGAAGTCCTGAAAAACCTAAAATGTGAGTACTGCCCTCTTCTCCAAAGCACTGACGTGCAAAACTAGCTTGTGGCCTAGACCACATACATTGATCTACAAGCCCTGCATGACAGAGCATCCACAGTAAAGGCCATGAAAGTAGTTATTAGAGATGACTCTAACTGGAAATTTGCTGCATTCATTGAAATCCCCAATGACTGAAAGCGGTTGAGAAAAGACTCTTGAGTAGGTATCAATCTATTTTGAGAAGAAGCATCCAGGAGCCATTTACTGAGTTTAAGTAACACCTTCACTTTTTGCAGCATCTAATTTTATTTATTTTTATTTTATTTTTATTTTACATTTGTTGACCGGGCTAGTCTAGCTGGATATATGTCCATTTTCAGTAGAGGCCCGGGGAGAAAAGCTCCAAACATTTCAAATAAAGTTCACATCTACAGAAGTACATATTTAGAAAGCAAATACATTCACCGTAAAGAAAACAGAAAATTTTAAGTGGTCACACATTTATAAAGTATATTAAAAAAACTACAAAAATGTTTGACTAGACTTAGTATAATTAGTAATGAAGTTAGAATTAAAAGTTGAGAAAGAATAATAAATAAAAAAGTATAGTATAGATGTAGATAAGAAAGGAAGATAAAAGGAAAGTGAAATGGAGAAGCAGTGGAGTAATACATCTAGTAGTAATATATGTCACTTTTTTGAGAATACAGTGATAAGTAAGACTATGATGGAGAGGTAAAATAGTAGTTGTTAAGATGATGAAATTATTTCAGAGATGAGAAGGTAGGGTTGAACCAAGTAATAAGAGTAAGTTGGTCAGTCAGGTTTAGTACAGGGGCACATCCAATGTGTTTTGAGGAAGAGCTTAAGTTTGTTTTTAAACAGAGTAATAGAGGGAAGTGTGGAAAGTTCAGAGGGAAGTAGGTTCCAGGTTTTTCCAACAGTATTAGAGAAGAGAGAGTCTCCATCTCTATTGTTTGATTTACTGATATATACAAGAAGTTTTTTGTGAAGATCTTAGGGACTTCAGGTTATAATAGGGGTGAATAAGGCTAGACAGGATGGGTGTTTTGGCAGGTTGATAAAGTATTTTATGGGTGATGGCCAGTTGATTGAATTTCAGCTGCTGCTGTAATTCAAGCCACCCTAGATGCTTTAGATTAATACAGTGGTGTGTTCTGAAAGGGTTACCTGTGGCAAACCTGGCTATGCTATAGTAGGAGATTTCAAGTTTCTTAAGGTTATTTTTTGACAGATTAGTAAATATGGGTGAGGCAAAAAGAAGGGTAGAGATTATATGGGTGTGGGCAATAGTTATTCTAGTTGGAGGAGTGAGGAAGGGTTTGATCCTATAAAGAGAGCCTATTTTTTATTAGTAGTTTTCAAAATGTTGTTGATATGGGCGTCAAAGTTAAGGTTGTTGTCTATGGTGATACCTAGCAGTTTGGTAGTAAGATCTTGGGATATGAGTGTACCATTATTGGATGTTACAGTGAAGTCTATTGGGGGAGATTTACTGGTAGGTGTAAATAGGAGAAGTTTAGTTTTTTTAGAGTTTAATAGGAGACAGCGTTTTATAAACCATAGTTCTACAGAGTTAAATACGTCTTGAGAAAGGGAGTGCAGTTCTGATATAGATGTGGTTGAGCATACAAGTGTGGAGTCATCAACATATTGTATACATGTAGCTAGGGGAACTACTTGGTGAAGGTCATTGATGAATATAGAAAACAGGAGAGGGCCCAGTATGGACCCTTGAGGGACACCAATATTAACAGGTAGATGAGTAGAAAGAATGGTGTTCCAGAGCACAGCTTGATGTCTGTTATTTAAGTAGGACTGGAACCATTTTATAGCTAGTTGGTCAAGAGAAAGAGATTTGAGAATGTTTATGAGTATAGTGTGATTTACCATGTCGAAAGCCTTGGACAGGTCAATGAAAAGTGCAGAGAAAAGCATGTTAAGGTTACGTTTTTTGTTGATGGTATCAATAAAGGAAAGAAGAGCAGTAGTTGTGCTATGGGAAGGTCTGAACCCATGTTGGGAGTTTGAAAGCAGGTTATTATGGAGAAGGTGGTCTAGCAATTGCCTATGGATACATCTTTCCATGATCTTAGATAAAAGAGAAAGTAGGGCTATGAGATGATAGTTGGAGAGTTCAGTGGAGTCTCCCCCTTATGAAGGGGAATAATATGAGAGACTTTCCAATGTTTGGGGATATATCCTTCAGTGATGGTTCTGTTGATGAGAATGGAGATGGGGCAAGCAATAGATTTGGCTGCTAACTTTAAGTATTCTGCGGGTAGTTGGCCAGCAGAAGGAGTGCATGGTTTCAGTTTTTCGATAAGGGTAAGAATAAATGCTGTTGGGACCAGTTGGAAGAGAAATGGAGGTGGTGGGTTAGAGTCAGAATTAGATATAGTTACATTTTGAGGAGAGAGATGACTGGCAAGAGTTTGAATTGCTTTGGTGAAAAAGGTATTAAAAGGCATTAGCAGTTTGTTTAGGATTGTCCTTGTCAGTGCCTTGAGGGTTAGGTGTGATAGATTGGCCAGAATGTAATAATTGGTTAATACTTGACCAGAACTTTTGTGGTTTATTATGGTGGGTCTGCTGAGATTGTAGATAATAGTTTTTTTTTATCTGACACTATAGATTTTTTTGTTTCATTTCTCAGTTGTTTGTAGTTTTGGAAGTCAACAGGGTTTTTAGTTACGCGTGATTTATTCCAGTATTTATTTCTGAGATGGATTTTGTGCTTGGTTTCCTTAGAAAGCCATGGAACAGATTTAGTTCTTATCCTGATAGAGCGGGTAGGAGCATGGTGGTTGAGTATGTCTAGGAAATTAGCATTAAAGTAATCAACAGCTTCATCGAGAGAAAGGTGTTTTAAGGGGGACCAATTACATGCTCTAAGTTCACTTAGGAATAGATCCAAGTTGAAGTTTTTCTTGGTTCTAATTGCCCTAAATATGGGTTGAATGGGTGGATTGGGTTTGAGCCTGATAATGTAGGTTAGTGAGTGGTCACTTATGTCGTCAGGGAGGGTTCCAAAGTCATAAGTCTGGGGTTGATTATTAATGAGTATCCAATCTAAGGTGCTTTCTTTCTTATTAGTCTTGTTTATTCTAGTAGGGGAGGTAACAGTGTGGGTAAACCTATAGAGATTAATATGGCTAGTAGGGTAGTTGTTGTTGCAACATTTCCAATCAATGTTAAAATCACCTAGGATTATGGTTTCTTGGGGAAGGTTTTGAGATAACCAACAAAGGATGTTTTCAATGGGAGTAATGTTATTGCCTGGAGGAACATAGATGCAGATAATATAGATAGATTTGACTGGGTTTAGCTGAAGCTTGGTAATAAGTATCTCAGCATTAGAGTCTTGA
The DNA here is from genome assembly GCF_019279795.1 of Protopterus annectens. Lineage (NCBI taxonomy): Eukaryota > Metazoa > Chordata > Ceratodontiformes > Protopteridae > Protopterus > Protopterus annectens. The sequence continues at coordinate 1,241,835,633 of NC_056744.1, read as the reverse complement.
GGAGGTTTTTGGTTAAAGATGGTTATTTGAAAATCAGATTTGAATAGAACTGCTACTCCACCACCTTTCTTGGCTACACGGTCAAGACATAAGATGTTGTAACCAGGTGGTATAATTTCATTGTCTTTAGTTACTGGTTTTAACCAAGTTTCTGTTTGACATATAATATCAAATGAGTAGAGTTCTAAGAGAGCATGGAGTTGTGTTATTTTATTATTAATGCTATGTGTGTTGAGGTGAGCTATTGAGAGTGAGTTGGGAAGTTTTTTAAGTAAGTGAATGGTAGAGGGGTTTGGGTTGATGAGTTGAGTGGTGTTGGAGGTGTTTGGACCGGGGTTTGGGTGAATATCTCCATCCTTTAGGGAGAGGAGTAGTGTTAGCTATCTAGTATTAGTATATTTACTGAGAAGAAATGGATATCTTCTGGTATTAGGGAAGTTATATCTAATGTGTGCTGTCCTATAGTATTTCGGTAGTAGATAGCTGGGTGTGGATGTAATGTTAAAATGGTCAGTGTGAGAGGCTAGTGAAGAAGAGGTAGATTGTTTAGTAGGGTATAGAAAGTTTGAATATATTGGGTGTTCATAGGAGGTTAGCAGATATGCTAGAGTTAAAGGAGGTAGAAGTGTGAGTATGAGTAACCTCTGTAAGTGGACTAGGGTGGAGGGTTTATTCATTGACATGGTAGATATAAATTATTACTATAGGTACAGAGGTAAACTTGGTGTGGTAAGGAAAGGTAAAAGGGAGAGGTAGGAGAGATCGGAAGTGGTGGATAAAAGGCGGGAAAATAGAGAAGATTGTTTAATGGAAATGTGATTGTGATAGGTGGAATGGAGAAGGGGTGTGGTTTGACAGGTATAAGTGTAGGACCTCTGGGGGTGTGTGGGAATTGGGGGTGGGGTAAGGTAGGGGAGCGGAGTGAGCCCACAGGGCGAACGGAGCGGGTTAGAGCAAGTAAAAGATGAGATTCCAGAGACAATCAGAAAGCTACAGATTGTAGAGGAGCTCTAGGTAATTCCAGGTGAGTGGGGAGTACTATTACACTAGATAGTTTAAAGGAGATAGTTGAGAGGGGAAAGGAAATATAGCTAACAGAGGGGGTAGTAATAGAAAAGAAGAGAAAAAAGAAGAGAAAATAATAAGTAATGGGGGATATAATACTAGAGAAGAGAATAAGGGATATTAAAAAGCCAAGTTTAGGGTGCCACCTAGTGGACAACAGCTTGATTACAGCAAGTTGGCAAAGTAGAAATAAAGAAGAAAAAGTAACTCAATTAATGGAACCAAAGGAGAGAAGAGTTAATAGTTAGGGTGAGAGCTGGGACTGGCTGCTGGGAACCTGGTTCAGGAGAGAGACTTTAAACATATACTACCTATTTTTATGTCAATAAAGAACAATTCTGTACACAGTTTGGTCAGGGGGTAAAACATACTTTCTTTACTCCTTTGTAGGGAGGGACTTTGAGCACAGGGCAAAGGTTTCTTAGGGATGCAGATGAGATGGTAGGTCTTATTTGATGGGAGTCCATATTGACCAAGCAGGTAGGTTCTCAAATTCTTAATGCAGGGAGGACATTGAGAGATTCTTTACTCCTTTGTAGGGAGAGACTTTGAGCACAGGACAAAGGTTTCTTAGGGATGCAGATGAGATAGTAGGTCTTATTTTTTCAGGCTTGTTGGCTGTTGGTGAAGCACCCACCAAGAGGAGAAAACGCTGAGAGAAGAAAGGAGCCACTTTTGAGACTTTAAGTATTTTTCCTCTGTTTATTTGCTAAGTTTTTCTGCATAGCCACCTATTTTGAGCATTTTCTGGCTTGTTAAATTTGATTTCTGCATTAGTAACTGTATTTAGAGCACAACCTAGAGCTGTTTACTGAATTTCCTGTTTGCACTTATTTTTAAAATCGTTTTTTCTCAAAACTTGCATTTTATCTGTCTTTGGCCTAGCACTCTTGTGTGGGGTCATTTACTGCACTCTTATAACTTGTTGATACTTGTTAACCTCTGCTATCTCTGAAAAAAACAAAAAAATCTTGCTTTTTTCCCCACTTTTCTGAGATTTAAAAAAGTTCAGTTACAGGCTTGCTGTTCTTGAACTGTTTGTAAGTTTCTGTGAGGCCATTTTTGCTTGGGCTAAAGGAAAGTCTCTCTGTTGATCAGTGGCAGTGAAAAACATTGAGCAGCCTGCCTGCCCCTGTGGGAGTGGTTACTGACTTGAAACTGTAGTTTTATTGGCCATTCTGGGTCAATTCCAAAACTCCTTCATCTTCCTCTCTTAAAACCTGATTGCCTCGTGGTTTTGGCGTCTTTTCAGGCTTGTTGGCTGTTGGTGAAGCACCCACCAAGAGGAGAAAACACTGAGAGAAGAAAGGAGCCACTTTTGAGACTTTAAGTATTTTTCCTCTGTTTATTTGCTAAGTTTTTCTGCATAGCCGCCTATTTTGAGCATTTTCTGGCTTGTTAAATTTGATTTCTGCATTAGTAACTGTATTTAGAGCACAACCTAGAGCTGTTTACTGAATTTCCTGTTTGCACTTATTTTTAAAATTGTTTTTTCTCAAAACTTGCATTTTATCTGTCTTTGACCTAGCACTCTTGTGTGGGGTCATTTACTGCACTGTTATAACTCGTTGATACTTGTTAACCTCTGCTATCTCTGAAAAAACAAAAAAAAAATCTTGCTTTTTTCCCACTTTTCTGAGATTTAAAAAAGTTTAGTTACAGGCTTGCTGTTCATGAACTGCTTGTAAGTTTCTGTGAGGCCATTTTTTGCTTGGGCTAAAGGAAAGTCTCTCTGTTGATCAGTGGCAGTGAAAAACATTGAGCAGCCTGCCTGCCCCTGTGGGAGTGGTTACTGACTTGAAACTGTAGTTTTATTGGCCATTTTGGGTCAATTCCAAAACTCCTTCATCTTCCTCTCTTAAAACCATCTTTTGCACGGTTTTGCGCGTTTTTGAGCATAGCGCAACAGCGGGCAGCGCCACCTAATTGGGTTTAAACTATTCCTGGCTCCACAAAGTCTGCTCTTCACTTTTTCCCCTAGAACTGCTCTATCTCTCAATTTAAACACCATATTCTCATTCTAAGGCCCTTCACTGGTCCAATTAAGTAATCCTACAAGTTAGCACTATTAAACCATAAGCACTACTTACTCTTATACTCTCTACGATTACCCTGTCCTCTATTGGTCCATCTTAAATTCAGTTTCCCTATTACTCTAGCATGTCCAAAGGTCAGTCAATGGTTTCCTCTCCAGTCCAGCTGGTGAATCAGGGAATTTTGAGGCAATGTTACAACTGTCTCATGTACACGGACAACCCTCTCCTCCTCCAAACAGGTTCAAATATATGTGAGAGATGCAACTATTTAGCCAAACTGTAGGCTGAGCTCTCTCATCTGAAAACTGGTGTAACCAGTCAGGAGGAGAAGGTAACCTCACACAACACAATTCCAGTATCACATAGTCCCACCACATCAGCAAACCAAACACATAAATACACAAAAACATACTTGAAGGCTCTAAATAAAAATCTACCTAAGCAACAGAGACATCCAAAGCAGACATCCAAGCAAATGCTACCTCAAAACAAAACACACAGAACACATAACCCACAAAGTCAGTGTGCCAAGCAGCCACAGCCCTTAAGGCTGAATAACACATCTGATACTCTTGTTATAGGCGACTCTATTGCCAGACACACTGACGTCCCGCTCACCAGGCTGAATAAAGAGACGGTCACAGTGAGCTGCCTGTCGGGTGCTAGGATCCGACACATAACACAAGCACTCAGGTCACTCCAAAGCAAATACAAATATGACTCAGTCATTGTACCTGCTGGTGTGAATGACCTGAGATGTACCTCCCTGGACTACATGAAAAGAGACATAGAGGAGCTCTCTGATCATGTAGCCCAGGCTGGTATGACCCTGTCCTTGAGCAGCATCTTACCCTCACCCAGAATGATGCCACAGTACAAAGACAAAATGATCGATTTTAACAATTGGCTAAAATGTTGGTGTCATTCAAAGGGGATCCAGTATCTGTCAGCCTGGGATGACATGCTCGACAAGCCACGTTGCTTCGCTAGGGACGGCTTGCACCTGTCACGACTGGGCTTTCGGATATTGGCAAAGGCTCTTGCCACCCCCATAGTGCCTTTCTTAGGCAAGGCTCAAAAGTCAAACCCACCCCCATAGAAAGCACAAGGAACAAGAAACTAAGGGTAATGCTGCTAAACGCCAGAAGTCTTAACCTCAAGATGCACGCACTCAAAGCTCTCCTCAGTATGGAGAACATCGATATCTGTGCAGTGACAGAAACCTGGTTCAAGGCTCCAGAGAGCACCCCAGCACTACCAGGCTATACCTCGTATCATGCTTTTCGGCCCCAAAACCCGGACCGAACCACAAAAGGAGGGGGAGTTTCCATATTTATCAAGGATATCCACACCTCCAGGTTAGTGGCATTGCATGAAGTATCGGAGACCATCCATGTGCAACTAACAGTGGGAAAGACTGCTTTTCAGTTTATAGCATCCTACAGACCACCCTCTCAAAGTCAGGAATCCCATTCAGCTTTCCTAAAAACATTGGAGAACATTAAGATCTCTCCGAACACCATTATATTGGGCGACTTCAACTACCCAAACATTGACTGGAAGCACTACTCAAGCCCCAGCACCTTAGCCCAAAGATTCCTGGAAATTATAAACTCAAATGCTATGGAACAACTAGTCACCACTCCCACAAGAGGGGACAACATACTAGACCTGATCATTACCAACATGGGGACTCTATGCTCCACACCAGAAGTATATCCCTCATTGGTAAGATCAGACCATAAATTAATTTCACTGGATGTCCACATCCCGACCCCACCACCAGCCCAGAAAACCACAGTGAAAAACTTCTCAAAAGCGAACTTCTCACTTCTCAAAACCGAAGTGGAATCCTTCAAGGCCCCAGGGCCAGTGGAAATTACAGCCCAAACTGCAGAATCTTATATAAATGCATTCTACGGACATCTCCAGGAATGCATGGATCATGCTATCCCAAACAAAACCAAGACCCAGTCATCCAAAGGCAGGCGTCCAGTCTGGTGGACCCCTGCCATAAAGAAACTGTACAACAGAAGGAGGAATCTACTACATGATAGAGCAAAATCCCTAATAGGGAAGGCATCTCTGATCAGTACTAGCAAAAAATTACAATCCCTCATAAAATCCTCCAAGGCCAGCTTCGAGAGAAAAATTGCACAGGACACCAAAGACAATCATAAGGCTTTTTTCAGTTATGTTAGAAACCTGGGCTGCAACTCCCAGACTTGTTCTGAGTTGATTCTAAATGACAAAAAATACACTGAACCCACAGACATCGCCAATATCCTGGCAGACAGGTTCAGTGCAAATTTCTCCACCCCAAAAGAGCAAGTATCTATCCCGGCAGAGGGCTGCCTCCCAAACATCTCAGATGCTCAGGTGAAGGCTGCCCTCTCCAAAGCAAAAAACACTGCTTCCATGGGACCAGATGGTGTCCCAGGTTGCGTCCTACATGAAATACAAGAGGAACTAATCCCTCAAATAAAACAGCTATACAATCTCAGCCTCACTACAGGATATGTGCCCACAGAATGGCGTACAGCAACAGTGGTCCCACTCCACAAAGGTGGAGCCTCTACGGACCCTGGAAACTATCGCCCCATAAGCCTGACTAGCTTAGTCTGCAAGGCTATGGAGAGGATCATCATGGAGCTCATAAACAAAGACATTGGGGACCTACAGACACTAGATCCTACCCAGTTCGGCTTTGTCAAGGGCAGATCCTGCCTTTTGAACCTGGTTGACTTCTTTGAAACAGTCACCAAAGCCATAGATGAAGGGAAGGTAGTCCACACAGCCTATCTGGACCTTGCAAAGGCATTTGACACAATACCCCACTCGGGCATCATAGATAAGCTATCCAGCTTAAATATAAACCCCTATGTCACAAGATGGGTCGCAAACTGGCTCAAAGACAGAACCCACAAAGTGAGAGTTGCTGGAGCCATGTCAGACTCTAAACCGGTCACAAGTGGCGTCCCACAGGGTTCTGTCCTGGGACCACTCTTGTTCGGTATATACTTTTCCGAGGTACAGGCAAATGTGGGAGGACTATGGCTCACCAAGTTCGCAGATGACTGCAAACTGGGCGCCATAATCAACTCTCCAGCTAACACAAACATCCTTCAAAAAGGTCTCACAGAGACAGATAACTGGTGCCAGCACCATGGTTTAAAACTAAATGCCAAAAAATGTATAGTCATACCCTTTGGCAAAAACAATGTGCCCACAAATTACCACATAGGCGGAAACCCATTAAGTACAGAGAAAGTTATTAGGGACCTGGGGACCCAAGTTGATAGCAATCTCTCCTTTGAAAACCACATTGCCAAAGTGGTTAGAAAGACCTTCTACATAGCCCACCTCATCACAAGGGTTTCACATCTAGATCAAGATAGGTAATCGTGCCTTTATTCATCCCTCATCAGGCCCATCATAGAATACAATGCCCCTTTTGGGATGTACCTTACCCGACACCTACAGCAATTAGAAAGACCCCAAAAGTATCTCACCAAGAGGATCAAGGGTCTCAAACAGATGCCATATGCTGCTCGGTTAAAAAAACTCCAGCTCTACTCAGTTGCATACCGCCTACTTGAGGAGATCTATGCCTGACATACAAAGCTATGTCAAATCCAGAATTAATGGACATGCTCCACCTCAGTAAATCTAAATCACTTAGAGCCACACGAGGGACTTGAACCTCAGCACAGAAATAAATAGAACTTGCTGGAGGGACAGGTTCATAACCCAGAGGCTCCCTTCGCTCTGGAATAGAATTCCAGTTCATGTGAGGCAGAGCACCTCACTGAATCTCTTCAAGAAGAATCTCAATAAGTGGATGGGGGATCGTAGGTTTGTCCCAGGGATTACTCCCGTGTCACTATTAGACAGAGGCACAGTAAACTAAACCTTAAAAAGGGCACAGTATACTCAAATCAAGGGGTGGCGTAAGCCATACAGAATCGGGCTAGGCTTATAATTGTCCCAGGGCAGATAGCCTAGTATGAACCTATGAACCTATGACTCTATGAACCTATTTGATGGGAGTCCTTATTGACCAGGCAGGTAGGTTCTCAAATTCTTAATGCAGGGAGGACGTTTAGAGTTTCATTACTCCTTTGTAGGGAGGGACTTTGAGCACAGGACAAAGGTTTCTTAGGGATGCAGATGAGATGGTAGGTCTTATTTGATGGGAGTCCTTATTGACCAGGCAGGTAGGTTCTCAAATTCTTAATGCAGAGAGGACGTTGAGAGTTTCTTTGCTGCTTTGTAGGGAGGGACTTTGAGCACAGGACAAAGGTTTCTTAGGGATGCAGATGAGATGGTAGGTCTTATTTGATGGGAGTCCTTACTGACCAGTGAGGTAGGTTCTCAAATTCTTAATGCAGGGAGGACACCTTTGTAAGGAGGGACTTTGAGCACAGGACAAAGGTTTCTTAGGGATGCAGATGAGATGATAGGTCTTATTTGATGGGAGTCCTTATTGACCAGGCAGGTAGGTTCTCAAATTCTTAATGCAGGGAGGACGTTGAGAGATTGCAATGACCTGCTGGGACCAGAGACACGCCACAGCCAGGGCAGGGTTAACTGAAGCAGCCTGGTCTACACACTGGAGGCTGAAGTGAAATAACCATGGTCCAGATAATGATGAAGAAACCTCCTGATGATCTTAACAAAACTGATGTGAAGGTAGGTGTCTTTAAGGAACAAAGAGCACATGCAGTTGGCTTCTGACAGACAAAGAAGGGGTGTGTCCATTTCAAAGATTTCTTTTGGGATAAATCAATTTAGAACATTCAAATTTAATACTGATGAAGTCCCTCTCTTTTTGGGTAGAAAGTGCCTTAGTAATAATCTAATAATTTCTGGTCTGCTGGGATCTGCTGAAACACCTTTTCTGGACGAGGTTTAAGGCTTCATTTCTTGTCATACTTTTTTTACAGGGTGGGATGTCTAGATGGGGAGAGTATGGAAAGGAACTGTGTAGTCTTTGGATATAACTGCCCTTGTCCACTTGTCCTGCATGATGGACAACTATGACTGCAAGTAGAAGGAGGTGTGACCTCCAAATGCCTCCAGAGTGGGACACTCAGGCAAGGCCTTGATGCTGTCCCACTGAGGGAGGAATTCAGATCTTCTGCTGTTGTTAATACTTCCTGCCTTATGTCTGAAAAGCATTCTGAAAGTTACCATTGGTACATTTGGGCTCCTTTCAGACTTCTGGCTACTTTGCTGCTGTTTGGCATAGTTAAACCAGAGGTAATGCATGCTCCACTGCATTCTTCACAATGTAATTTATGAAGTTTGAAATTTCACACAATAAATCAAAAGTCTTTCCTTCCTATTCTGTGTTATCCAGTACAACCTAACACATGGTACTAACTGAGTGAACCCATTAAAGGTGGCATATGTAAATGTCACCTTGGTATCCTAAGCAAAGTTTGTCAAGTAGATTCAGATGTGAGAATGTACGGCAATGATAGCAATTTCCATTCAAACCAAGATGAAGTCTGAAATTTCCATAGCTATAGACAAGTTTTTTTTTTTTTTTTTTTTGCTAATGGGTGGCATGAGGAGTAACATCAGAGAAAAACACTCACTGCAACTCTAGCCTTAAAAAACAGAGAAAGTGTTAAAAAGATTTCACTGCGCAAAATATTGCTGAATTAATGTCTATGTTTTTCAAATATTATTAGTGTAAGAATATTTTCAGAAAACGTAATTTCTAAGTATTTCAGACATGTAGAAAGTTTAAAATCAACCAGATCAACAGGTATATGCGACAACTGCTATTAAATGGAGGAAACAGAATTGTCTTGTTAACATTAAGGGAATAATTTGAGGAAATAGAAAAAGTGCTAATAATACACGAGATGTTTGGAATATCACTCTGTGGTTAATGAAAGTAGATGTCAACAAAAGCTGTAAATAGAAAATTTATATTGTTAAAAACAGGACAATGAATAGAAATGGATGAAAAAATATGAAGTAAGGGTTAAATATATAAATTAAGCAAACAAGGGGAAATGGCACAGGCCAGCCAAGTACCATTTTTTTTATTGGAACTAACTGCAAAAAAGTACCATCAAAGGAAATTCTAGTTGAACGATTAGAATAAAGAATGGATGAGTTGACAAATTATTCAGGAAAATTTAGCTTCTGTAACATACTGAATGCAAACTAAAATGTACAGAACCAAAGATCTTTCAGCTTCCATAGCCAAAATAAACATGGGCCTGTACATTCTGTTTTGGGAGTGGCCAAATCCTTTTCAGCAATGGAAAAGGTAAAACCACATTCTAGAGGCTGAAGCACTAGCCCTTGTGGAACAAGGTGGCATGGGGGGGGGGTAAGGTAACAGAAAAAAGGTAGACAGGGTTGAGATGTGGGCAGTATGTTGGCACTATGACTCATAAAAAGTCTTCATATATGTTAGGGGACAGATGGGGCTGATGAAATAATAGGTTGTCACTTGTATTGGAGTAAATGGATACCATGAATGAGACAACAAGACACTGTGGATCTATAAGGAAGTGTAGTCTTGAAGGGAATTCTGGTAACAATTCAACTAATAAAGCGATGGACAGTAGTAAGGAGAGCTGAAATAAAACACTTGAAGTGAAGAAGGAAATGAAACAGCTGAAGGTGTAAACTGCAGTGGTGACAGGGAGACAGAGTTAAAAAGAACAAGGGTATTCATGAGGGTAACAAATGAAGATGGAAATTAAAGGTGAGCATTCAAGACGTTTACATAGGGAGGTTCTCAAGAAGGATGGTAGGAGAGGGGCAGTGTTGTTACTAGAAGAAACTAATACAGAGGAATTAGAAGGGGTAGGTAGGGGAGGAGCTTTAACCCAGCCACTGGGAATGCACAAGCCTGTGCATTTCTTTGTGCCAGTCCCAAGCCTGCATAAATGGGGAGGGTTGCGTCAGGACGGGCATCCGGCATAAAAGTTTGCCAAATCATACATGTGGACAACAGTACAGATATACATACTGGATCAGTCAAGACCCAGATTAACAACACCGCCACCAGTAGTGTTGGCCAACAGGGTGCTGGCGGAAATTGGGCTACTGTTGGCAGAAGGAGGAGAAGAGAGGGAAGGCATGCCCAAAGGCAGGTAAAGGCTAGGACTGTGATAGTAAGGGTCGGAACTTTCAATGTTGGCAGTATGACTGGTATAGGGAGAGAGCTAGCTGATATGATGGACCAAAGGAAGGTTGGTAAATTGTGTGTGCAAGAGACCAGATGGAAGTGGAGCAAGACTAGGTGTATCGGAGGCGGGTACAAATTGTTTTATCGTGGTGTGGATGGGAGGAGAAATGGCGTAGGGGTTATCCTGAAGGAACAGTATGCTAAGAGTGTTTTGGAGATGAAAAGAGTGTCAGATAGAGTGATGTTTATGAAGCTGGAAATTGATGGTGTAATGATGAATGTTGTTAGTGCATATGCTCCACAAGTTGGGTGTGCGATGGATGAGAAAGAAAAATTTTGGAGTGAGTTGGATGAAGTGGTGATGTCTGTACCCAAGGGTGAGAGACTGGTGATTGGAGCAGATTTCAATGGACATGTTGGTGAAGGGAAAATAGGGGATGAGGAAGTGATGGGCAGGTATGGTGTTAAGCAAATAAATGCAGAAGGTCAGATGGCAGTGGATTTTGTGAAAAGGATGGACATGGCTGTGGTGAATACATATTTTAACAAGAGGGAGGAGCATAGGGTGGCATACAAGAGTGGAGGAAGATGCACACAGGTGGATTATATCTTATGTATAAGGGCCAGTCTGAAGGAGATTGGAAACTGTAAAGTGGTGGCAGGGGAAAGTGTAGTTAGGCAGCATAGGATGGTGGTTTGTAGGATGACATTGGTGATTAAGAAGAGGAGGATGAGTGTGAGGGCAGCACGAAGGATCAAATGGTGGAAATTGAAAAAGGGTAATTGTGAGGTGGAGTTCAGGGAAGAGTTAAGACAGGCACTGGGTGACAGTGAAGAGTTACCAAATAGCTGGGTAACTACAGCAGAGCTAGTAAGAGAGATGGCTAGAAAGGTGCTTGATGTGACATCTGGAAAGAGGAAGGAGGACAAGGAGACCTGGTGGTGGGATGAAGAAGTACAGGAGAGTATACAGAGAAAGAGGTTGGCGAAGAATAAGTAGGAATGTCAGAGAGATGAAGAAAGTAGACATTAAGGAGATGAGGTGCATGGCAAAGGGAGAGTTGGCGAAGGCTAAGGATAAGGCGTATGAAGAGTTGTATGAAAGGTTGGACACTAAGAAGGGAGAAAAGGACCTGTACCAATTGGTTAGACAGAGAGACCGAGCTAGGAAAGATGTGAAGCAGGTAAGGATGATAAAGGATAATGAGGAAAATGTACTCACAAGCGAGGAGAGTGTGTTGAGCAGATGAAAAGAGTACTTTGAGGGGCTGATGAATGAAGAGAATGAGAGGGAGAGAAGGTTGGATGATTTGTGGATAGTGAATCATGAAGTGCAGTGGATTAGCAAGGAGGAAGTAAGGATAGCTATGAAGAGGATGAAGAATGGAAAGGCTGTTGGTCCAGATGACATACCTGTGGAAGCATGGAGGTGTTTAGGTGAAATGGCAGTGGAATTTTTAACTAGATTGTTTAATGAAATCTTGGAAAATGAGAGGATGCCTGAGGAATGGAGAAAAAGTGTTTTGGTAACGATTTTTAAGAATAAGGGTGATGTGCAGAGCTGTAGTAACTGCAGAGGGATTAAACTGATCAGTCACAGCATGAAGTTATGGGAAAAAGTAGTGGAAGCTAGGGTAAGAAGGGAGGTGATGATTAGTGATCAGCAGTATGGTTTCATGCCAGGAAAGAGCACTACAGATGTGATGTTTGCTCTGAGAGTGTTGATGGAGAAGTACAGAGAAGGTTAGAAGGAGTTGCATTGTGTCTTTGTGGACTTAGAGAAAGCATATGATATGGTGCTTAGAGAGGAGTTGTGGTATTGTATGAGGAAGTCGGGAGTGTCACAGAAGTATGTAAGAGTGGTACAGGATATGTACGAGGGTAGTGTGACAGCGGTGAGGTCTGCGGTGGGAATGATGGATGTGTTTAAGGTGGAGGTGGGATTACATCAAGGATCAGCTCTGAGCCCTTTCTTATTTGCAATGGTGATGGACAGGTTGACAGACGAGATCAGACAGGAGTCTCTGTGGACTATGATGTTTGCAGATGACATTGTGATCTGTAGTGAGAGTAGGGAACAGGTGGAGGAGACCCTGGAGAGGTGGAGATATGCTCTAGAGAGAAGAGGAATGAAGTTCAGCAGGACTAAGACAGAATATGTGTGTGTGAATTAGGGGGAGGATAGAGTAATGGTGAGGATGCAGGGAGTAGAGGTGGCGAAGGTGGATGAGTTTAAATACTTGGGATCAACAGTTCAGAGTAATAGTGAGTGTGGAAGAGAGGTGAAGAAGAGAGTACAGGCAGGATGGAGTGGGTGGAGAAGAGTGTCAGGAGTGATTTGTGACAGACAAGTACCAGTAAGAGTGAAAGGGAAGGTCTACAAGAGGGTAGTGAGACCAGCTATGTTATATGGGTTGGAGACCGTGGCACTGACAAAAAGGCAGGAGTCAGAGCTTGACGTGGCAGAGTTGAAGATGTTAAGATTTGCACTGGGTGTGACAAGGATGGACAGGATTAGGAATAAGTATATTAGAGGGTCAGCCCAGGTTGGAAGGTTTGGAGACAAAGCCAGAGAGGCAAGATTACGTTGGTTTGGACATGAGCTGAGGAGGGATGCAGAATATATTGGGAAAAAGATGCTAAGGATGAAGCTGCCAGGTAACAGGAAAAAAGGAAGGCCTAAGATAAGGTTTATGGATGTGGTGAGAGAGGACATGCAGGTGCTGGTGTGACAGAGCAAGATGCAGAGGACAGGAAGAAATGTAAACCATTGATCTGCTGTGGTGACCCCTAACAGGAACAGCCAAAACAAGAAGAAGAAGGTAGGGGAGTAGCTTTGTATAACCTAGAGAATGACAAAGCTGACCTTGGGCAGTGGGGCTCAAGACCTGTAAAAGGAAACAGTGAGGTACGGAAGCCATTTAAATGTCCCTAACAAATGACTTGGTAAGAAAATGTGAAAATGCTGAGGCAGAAGGCAAAACAGTCTGTGGTTATTTCTAGTAAATGAGAACTGGGAGTCTCACAGCAAGAGGTTCTCCCGTTCGATTCTAGGCTGGGCTTGGGAGTGCCTTCTGTGTGGAGTCTGCATGCCCTCCCCACGGTTGGGTAGCGCTCGAAAGACATGCGTGTGTAAATGGGCGTGTCTTCATTGAAGGTTGGGCGTCGAGCTGGCACCTCGGCATTTCATAAAAATCTACTGCCAATCATTAGTGGACCACAGTTCTGCTGTGGCGACCCCTTAATGGGAAAAGCCAAAAGACAAACAACAACAACATTGTCAGTGTGAAATGTAAACAAGTGGAAGACATAAGAAGTTGTATTGATTGGTTGATGTGGGCAGCACGTGTTGAATGATGAATGGTGACATCATGGCAGTTTAAGAGAGGATTTATGGTACACCTTACATAGCTGCTTCTGCATGCACATTCTACATCTTACTTGTAACACATGCTCAGTACAATTAGCTTAATATTGCCCCTCGACCTGGAAACTTCCTTCAACTACAGTGTCTGATAAATTACAGACAACAAAGCATAGCACACTGTTCTACATGCCCCCTCTTTACTTTGTGCCTATTGCAAATAGATGCACAAATCTGCATTGATATTTCTTTGAACACATTTAAGAATTAGATATTGCATAAACAATTCAACATTGGCTATTTAGCTACAAATGCAATTTACTGTATGTATTTAGGATTAGGTTTTCAGACTCTTCCTGCCCTTGTCACATACAAATTTTGAGTAGAATTAAGAACAGGACCTGTCTCAAGAGATTCATTTGATTCAGAAACATCATTTGACATGTCAGAATTATACGAACAAGACTGTCAATCTTCTGGAAGTTGATCAGTTAGTGACTTAGTCAAGGAACTGAATCACTGGTATACACAGTCTGTTGCGGCTTCGGCTCTGGGACAGCCAAAATCTGTCTGCGATTTCTCCTGTAGTCTACATCTTCAGATTGAATTATGTAAGACCTTGGTTCAATATAAATGTCTTTTATGATTTCCCCATGATCATGACCTTTCGAGGTCTGCATCTGGACAACTTCACCTTGCAATAATGGTCGAAAAGGTTTACTGGTTTTATCATAGTATACCTTTTGCAAATTATGTTTTTTTGACAGTTGAGCTTTGACTACTTCATTGCTCTTTACGACTGGCACTAACAGCCATTTATTGATTGTAAGAGTTGTTTGTGTTTGTCTCATCATCAGTCTTTGAGCATGTGAACCAAGCATTTGGTGACAAGGAATGTTTCGAAGATTCAGTAAATTAAGGAATACATAGGTCCCTTCCCTTTTGGACTTTTCTATCAAATGTTTTGGATTACGAACTGCATGCTCAGCTAAATCCTTAACTTGTAGATATTCTGGACTACTGGTTACATGAATGAATCCCAAGATCTAGCAAATTCTTTAAAACATTGACTAGTCAATTGTGCACCGTTATCTGATATGACTTTATGTGGACTTCCATGAACTGAGAAATGTCTCTCTACTTTTGTAATCACTGTGATAAATGACACGTTACAAAGTAATTCCACTTCGAACCAGAGTATGAGTCAACTAGTACCAGATAGTGTTGACCATTCTATTTGAAAATGTCTACAGCAACTGTAAACCATGGTAAACCAGGGATTGAGTGCAGTTGAAGAAGTTCTTTCTGCTGATGTGGTTTACTACTGTTACAAACTGAACAGGAAAGTGTCTCTCCTCTATCAGTATCTTTGGACATTGAGGGCCAAAACACAATACCTCTTGCCCTACTTTAAGTTTATTCAGTGTCGGGTTGACCTCTGTACAGGACTGTCATGTATTCCTTTTGCAATGATTTAGGAACTTCTACTTTGAGACCTTTCATATTGCTACTATCTTCCACAATGAGTTCATCTCTGTATGGGAAATACTGCTGAAGTTCAAGTGGCAAACTTGTCAGATGTGTTGGCCATCCTTGGTTAATAACATTACACAGTCTTTGAAAAATTAGGTCCTTAGCAGTATGGTTTCTTAACTCATCAAGCCGTGATGATGAAATGTATTTGACTTCCATAACTTCAAAATCTGCTGCCTCATTTTCATGCTGCTCTGATGTCTTTCTGGGTGCTCGAGACAAAGCATCTGCGAGATGCATGTGTTTACCTTTGTTGCAAACAATACTGAAGTTATATATTTTTTGCAATTTTAACACCATATGTTGCAACTGGGTCTATATTGCAACATCGAATGCTAAAAACAGCGAATGATGTTTCATTGACACATTTTCAGCGAAAGCTGAAAATGTCGAAACCACAGAACAGCAATTTCTTTCCTAGGGAAAGAAATCGCTGTTCCAACCCTCCAAAAAAAAAAAAACATTAAACACTTCCAAACACATACCCTAATCCTAATTATACCCCCAAAAAACAGTAAACAACTAAATAAACATATGCACATAACCCAACCATACCTTTAACGAAAAAAAAAACAGTAAACATTTTAAACCATATGCACTTACCTTAACCCACACCCTAACCCTAAGATCAGTAACTCTTGCACATTTACATAAACAGTTCCAAACACATACACACTTACCGTAACCCTAATTCTACCCCCCCAAAACAAAAGTAAACAACTGAAAACACATACACACGTAACTCAACCATACATCTAACACAAAATATAAAACTGTAAACACTTTCATACATATGCACTTGCCTTAACCCGCACCCTAACCCTAAGGTCAGTAACTGTTGCACAATCATGCTCGGGAGCTATACCGGACAAGGGACCACACTACACTTCAGAACACGGCAAAACAACAAAGCGGTCAACCGACTTCTTTCTCAGGGAAAGAATTTGCTCAACAGCCGCTTCGCTGTTTTGTCTGTTCGCTCTACATTTGTCAAAGAAAATGCATTCAACAAAATGCGTTTTTGATGTACTAATAGGAACCCGTTGCAATCTTGCCTGAGTGGTATGTATTGGTTTGTTCAAAATCATTACTAATGGCTGATGATCTGTTTCAATCTGAATTGGTCTTCTGTATATATAGTCATTTTATTTGGAATATGCAAATACAACTGCAAGAATTTCTTTTTCTATTTGTGCATAGTACATTTCTGTTGAAGTGAAAGTATGAGATGCATGTGCAACTGAAATGCCTTCCTGAAGCCATGCTTCCCCCAGGACCATATTAAGAAGCATCACAAGTGAGAGTCACAGATTTATGATATCATAGCATCTCAGTGTAGGTGGACTGGAAATTCTCTTTTTCAAAGTATCAAATGCTTCTTGATGCTGCTCATACCAAGACTATTTTATATCTTTGCATGTTAGCTCATGTAATGGTGCGGAAATCTCACTAAGGTTATAAATTAACTTTTCTAAACAGTTAATCGAGCCCAAGAAATGCTGTAGAGATTTAACATTCTATGCAGCTGGCATGTCATTGATTGCTGTTACCTTTGACAGATCAGGTTGAAGGCCTGAACTTGTGAACATGTGACAAACGTAGGCAACTTCTTTCAATTGGAATTGACATTTCAAAGGATTCAGCTTGAGGTTGACCTCACTTGCATGATCTAGAACTTTTCTGAGATTCCTGTTATCTTCTTTTTCTCCACTGCTTCTGACGATAGTGTCATCAACTATAATGGCACAAGGATATCCAAATATTTGTTCCATAATACATTGAAATGCTTTGCTGGCAGAAGTGATCCCAAATGGCATCCTTAAAAATCTATATCTCCCAAATGGTGTGCTAAATGTCATTAATAAAGATGAGTTGTGAGCCAACAAAATTTGCCAAAAGGAGTTCTTAGCATCTAAAAGAGAGAAAACAGTGGAATTAGGCAGTGATGCTGGTACCCCTCTACTGTACGCATTGGGTGATGAGGACGTTTAAGAGCTTTATTTAAGTCATGAGGATCAATACATATTTGAATATCATCTGAGCTTTTTTTATGGACTACTACCATAGACGACACCCATTCAGTAGGTTCTGACACAGGAGTGACACCAGAATTTACTATTCAGTCTAATTCTACTTTAACTTTACTCTGCATTACTATTGGAATGTTACGTGCTGGTCGAACAACTGGGTTTACTTCATGGTTCAGCTTCATGAATATGTAACTGGAAGCTTACTAAGTTTATCTGTGAAGACATTAACATACTCTTTGAAAATATGTTGTGAAAAACTATTTTCATTTGTATTTAAATGATGAACTTCTTTACTGAGCAAAATCAAACCCATATGTAGGTTGTCTTTAAGGCCTAGTAATGACTGTACATTTCTGAAAACTACATAGAATTGCAAATAATAGCTGTTACCTGAAAAATGACAAGAAAGGACTACAGTACCATCCATCTGAAATGCTTCATCACCATAAGCAACCACTTTTGTACTCTTCATAGAGTCAAAATACTCTCCAGCTTTTACTTTTGCATAAGCTTTTACTAACATGACATTGCATTTGGATTTGGTGTCCACGTTGAGCTCTATTAGTTCCCCCTTAATATGTACAGTACAAAATATTTTACTCTTTGCTGATGCACATGTATTTACTCTGTTAACTGTTACACCACCATCATCAACATAAAAAGATTCATCACTGTCATTTGAGCTCGGCACATTCTCAATTTGATTCACTGCTTGCTTTGGATTAATCTTACTATAAGTGCTGATTTGCAAAACATTTTGAAATGATTCCACTGTTTGCATTTGTGACACTGCCGACCATAAGCGAAACACTTTTCTAGTGTGGATTCATGACTGCCGCTATAACAGCAACAATTGACAATGGGAGTTAATGAGGTAAAGCTTTTTGGTTTACATTTAAGAGGCTTTGCTGTCTTAAATTTCTGTTGTACAGTGTTGACATCTGCAGTAGCAGTTAAAGCATATTCATATGTTTTTCTGTGAGCTCATGTATCTGGCAAACTTTAGCAGCTTGGATCACTGTTAATTTACTATCACACAGCAGAATTTTCCTCACTGTAACATTATTTAGACCACACACAAGGCGATCTTTTATTAAATCATCTTGCAAATCCCCAAATGTACATGTTTTTGCTTTATTATTTATACCTTTCCTACATTATATTTGTCTGAAGGTTACACAGTTCCCTGAAGTTATGTTTTAAACAGTCTGGATTTCCCCACGTTTCTGCTTGAGCAATAATGCGGTGGGTTTCTCCCTGTCTCACATGAAGAGCAGGTGCATATACAAAACAACATTCTCCCTCAATGGCCTTTGAGCCAGCTAAATTGAGAAGTATATTTGCTTGAATGCATGAATCTTTATCAGAATGTGCAGCCTCTATGAAAATATCATATTATTGTTCAAATACACTCCAATTCTCTGCAACAATGCATCAAACACCAAAGGTTCAGGTCTGTGATATCCGTCTGACATGCTGTTAAAATGCAAACACCTTTTATACTTTTTGGTTTATGAAATTCATTTGATATGCCATAAAAGTAAATGCAAGTACCTGTAGCACTTTACACATTTGCTGCACCATGGAGTGGCTTATGCAACTTAGTGCATACATTCTTTACATTTTGAAGAGATTCGTACACCTTTGGACATTTCATTGCACTTTGAAAACACTGAAATGGTTTCTAACACTGTTACACTTTGCAAGACGTTAACAACTTTGAATCCCACTTCTGACACCATGCTGAATGACGAGTGGAGACATGATGGCAGTTTGAGAGGATTTATTGTACACCTGACATAGCTGTTTCTGCATGCACATTCTACATCTTACTTGTAACACATGCTCAGTACAATTAGCTTAATACCACCCCCAACCTGGTAACTTCTTCAGCTACAGTGGTTGATAGCTTACAGACAACAAAGCATAGCACACTGCTCTACAGCAAGGATCTAGGCTGTCAGGGACCAGGCATGGATACATGGCATGACTGAAAACTGTATGCCAGTAAGTGCCCATACTTAAGCATGGAAAGTAAACAGTTGTTGCAAGAAAAAAAACAGAGAAGTATTTTAAAATGTGGTTCATTTAAACTAAAATTTAAGGTAAAATAAATTACCACTTTAAATGAAGGGAGGGCCATACCTCTCAACTATCCAGATTTTCGCCTCATATTTTTGGTCTCTTCCTCATAAAATTTGTGGTTTTCTGGTAAATCACTGAGATGATCTGCAGATAGAAGTCACTAAATAATGACATACATTTGAACTGCAGACTTCAAATCCTTTAGAAAATGTATGTTAACACAAACCCTTTTACTTTAGCAACTTTGTAAGTTTATAAGAGGAATATTTAAAATATGTCCCTAGTTTTGGGCATTTGTCCCCCCATTTTGTCAGGCTTTATCCAGGTTTCTTGCACTAAGAAGTTGAGAGGTAGGGGGAGGGTAAAACCGAGGAGTTAAGATGACTAGGGGCAAAATAGGGTTGTGAAGAAGGGAAGGGAAGTACAAGTTAAAGTCATGCAACATGAAGTGTCTAACTTGTAAATGAGTAAAGTGCATGCAGTTCTTAATGGAGAGGCTCTTACACTCCAGTAGTCTCAGAAAATTAGGGTGCAGGGAGTAAAGGGTGGGATATGGTATGAATTGGACGCAGAAGATTTAGACAAAACAGGAGCAACAGAATAGAAAGGTAGTGGTGAAGTATAATATACCATGTCAAATCACTCGTGAGCTTTTTTGGTGAGTACAATGTGATGTTGCAGCTCCATTTTTTTTTTTTTTTTTACATATTCTGTCTCTAGTAGGTTGGGAGAGTCTTCTAGTACCCTCTCCTACAAGCACTGAAAACTACATGTGAATTACCTGGGTCAAACTGGGAGACTGACTTGTACCACACCAGATTAGTAGTCTCCAGTCTTTTTGACTCCTGGTTCAAATCATATGAGACTATCAATGTTATATGAGCACAAGGCTTTCCCAATCCTGTCAAATGAGACTCCTATAACACCTCAGTTCAAGAAGCCAGTTATGAACATGGCGGTCCTCACCAACTATTATCTTATTCATGTGTATAGCTAAAGAATAAAGCACTTGTTCCTTTCCAATTAGGTTTCAGTAGACAGCACATTATCTAGAGTACTCAAAGTGAGGATTGGTAATGATCTCCTGATGGAATGGAATCATTTTTATTCCATCCTAGTCCTCCTTTAACTACCTTCAGCATTCTGTGATGTGGGATCCTGATGAAGCGTATGGAACTCCTTGTGGCATAACTGCTGTGTTCCTGAGATGGTTTCATTTTGATCACTCAGACCCTGGTCTCGGGCCTTAAGTTTTTCAAACCAATTTTTGACATTGGGAGTGTTTGTTTCTGGCCCTCTTGTACTTCACCATATACATTCTTCTATTTGAAGACAGCATAAGGGAAGCAGGAATGAAGCTCCAGCTGCTGTGCTAATGATGTTTCTGCCTGCTTCTGACAAACAGGCCAATTTATCAATAACATTCTGGTGACCCAACAATTGCATGTCCTAGGTTTTGACAGTACAAGCCACTCTCCATCTCTCTCTCAATATTCAAGTCTTCCAAGTACCTGCACATAGGAGGTAAACATGTGGATATGGTATCATGTGCACATGATCTTCACATTTATTTATTTTTATTTTACATATGTTAACCTGGGGTGTCTGACTGAGCTGAAATGGCCCTTTTTCAGCAGAGGCCCGGGGAGAAAAGCTCCACAAAGAAAAATTAGGCACATTTAGTTATTTAGACATGATCAGTATACACACAAATTACAATAGACATGTTTTTACAGTGGTATGCAACACATCAACAGTTACAGTGGAGAGAACAAACAAAAAATATTGATTTAAAAATAAAGGTAATTAATAGATTTGTGGTGTACAGCTGACATTTGGAACATAGGTAGAATACATACATAGTACACAGGTACAGTACATACATTGTAGATTAGCCAGTGTTTGTGAGTAAGATTGAAAACTATTATCAAGTACTCTAGATTTAGTATGTATACATTATCCACTTTCACTAGCCTGGGGAGCAATCATGGCACTGCCAACTTTGCTTGAGATGTTGCCTGATGAGGTCAATGTGATGATCATAGATGACCACATGATCATGGATAAGCAGTTGACAGGTGAGGACCAGGTGTGAGCAGCTGAAAATACCTCTTTCACCTGAGAAACATTGTTTAGATCAAACTCAAATTATTGACGAAGGACCTGACAATGGTCGCAGAGGTCTGAGTTCAATTTATTTAAATTCTTCAGTCCTAGGCACTATACACAATATTAAACAAATTAATGTAATAAATAAAAATGACACTTAAGAATTATTACATACCATCATCTTTCTCAGAACAAACTGCTAAATATACAGCTAAACAAACAAATGGATAACAATAAACAAATTGCTGTCAGCAAATAAAATAATAAAGAACTATAATGTTCAAATAAATAGAAAACTACTGTTCGCAACTGAATAAAACAACATCCAGTCCTTGTGGTAAAGTCACTGTATGTGAATGACCATGTGAAGAATTCATGCAGTCATCACAAGAAGTGGTTTCACTGCTGGAAGACAGCTGGCCCTTCAGCAAACAGTTCAATTTTTAGACTGCCAAGCTGATGAAGAATCCAACAGCCTTACAGCACCATACTGATACCAAATAAATTTACTGAATCTCCTTTGGCAATGTAACCCTTGGACCCCATAAAAAAATTCATTAAAACACTGGTAAATAAAATCAGAATACTAATAGAACTATACAGTGGCTGAGATACAGACATGGCTCTGAAATTACCAAATGTCAATCCAAGCAGCAGATGGCCAACAAAATGGTTACACTGAAAACAAGAGCTATGAAATAAAAAAAAAAATAAATGGCAATGCAGCAATGCTGCCACTATATGCAGCAATCCCATATGATGTAGCAAATATCATGGTGTAACAAAAAAATCCACATGAAGGGCAAAGAGATAAAATCAGCATCAGACACTGTACTACTGCAGCATACCAAATAAGCAAACAAAACAACAAGCATATGAGAATACCAACTCCCCAGTGTGGAGAGTCGGAAGCAGATACAGCATCACTGGCTGATAAGGCTTTATATAAAGCATTTCAAGGTAACAGTAGTACCCTGGAAACCTAGTGTGCATGGACAATAAAATCCCAAATAAAAAAATAATCAGCAACACTAAAGAAGGTAAAAATAATTACGACTGAGAGATAAATGTGAAACATTTGTAAACAACAATGAAGGTGTAATACACACACCAAAACTGATTTGCATTTTTTTTCTGCCTGTGCATACATGGTATATTATATGGGGTAAGTGGATTAATAATTGTAATTATTACAAAAAAAAGTTTTACATTTAACTTTTGAGACATAGCTTTTTTTTACCTTCCTTTGTGATGCACTCATTTTTAGGTTTGGGAATTATTTTATGTATACCCAAAAAATTATTCCAAAACAGACAAATATATACGAATAACAATGAAATTCAAAATTCTCTATAATTTATCCTAAGCAGCCATCTGCTGTAAACTTGGACCGCCTGACCTATTGCAATGACTTCTATTTGAGGATACTTTGCATCACTCTCCAATGACTGCAACTGGTACAAAATGTCACAAATGGGTAAATACTGGTATTCTGTAAAATACCCATGTTTCACTTTGTCCTGTAATACACTGACTACCTGCATGAACAAAGATCACATAAGAGGTAATACTTTTAGCCTTATAAGACCCCATACATTAAAACATGGTTTAACACTACTGCCCACGTTAGCCCTTTTGTACATATACCAAGGGGCTACTTGTGATTTCCTTGCCATTAAGGACCTAACCCAACTCTGTAGCATTCATACAACATCAGTGGCATAGGGAATATGACTCTCTATTCAAATGGAGGCACAACACAAACTTTTTATCAGCAAGCTTTTACAGCTCAAATTACTCTTACATTTTAATCATATTTATTTGCTTTACTGTTGTATAGTGCTTAGGTTAAATGCACTGCAATAGATTTGACTGAATACATGCAAAATGTTTGCTACGTACTAATTCGGATATAATACAAAGTCAGATGTGTTACATTGGAGAGGTGTTCCACTATTTTACTGACAACCTATACTTTTTTGGTTAGTGCAGTTCCCTGACAATGTCTAACAAGTATAATTCACAATGAAAAAGAATCCTTATATTTCATACAAAATAAATATCTAATATGATTTAAGCTATACTACTTAATTAAGCAATTTGTAATTCTCAGTTAAAACACTGAAATGTAATCAGATTTCTCCTCTAATGGAGACAATTCATTTCGACAGTAAGATGCCAAGAAGCATTTAATATATGTTGCAAACAACAACAACATCAATGCAGCTCACTGGTGTTTCTGCAAGTTAAATTAACTATCAGTCACAGAGGTAACATGTTATATAAAGGCCACAGTGATGGCAATGATTTCAATATGTACAACAGTTTGGATAAGCTAACAGCATCTGTGATATCACTTACACAACAGTGGGGAGGATTCTGGATAAGAACAGTAACTTATGGTACAGATTCATCACAATAGTGGATAACAGATTAAAAAAAAGTGGATAACTGATATAGTGTCTTTCAACAGGCTCTGTGTTAGTTCTAACCTGGACTGTTCTTCATATGAAAGATTTGTCCATAACTAACGGAGACCCAGAGCTTCTGTGTCAAACAGAGCAATATACGGTGGAAATGGAAAATAATCCTTGTGTTTGTGTTTATGTTATATTATATTATGTTACATTAAACATGCCAAAAAAGGAGAAAGTGAGTCTGTATAATCTGTTGGAGTGCTTCAGTTGTCCTATGGAAGCTGTCAGACTTCCATCCATCCCACCATTCCAGGAATCCCATGCTGCTTTAAAGACTGCAGCGTAAGTTACCACCTATCCTACCATCACCCAGAATGATACCACAGTACAAGCAGAAAATGACTGATTTCAACAACTGGCGAAATTTCTGGTGTCATTCTAAGGGGATCCAGTATCTGTCTGCCTGGGATGACATGATTGACAAACCTCGATGCTCTGCCCAGAGATGGTCTGCATCTGTCACCCCTGGACTTCCGGATACTGGCCAAGGCTCTTGCCACCCCTATAGTGCCTTTTTTAGGTGGTGTTCCAAAGACCAAATTACCACAGTAACAGCTACAAACAAATACAATCTGAGAGTCATGCTGCTCAACGCTAGAAGTCTAATTCTCTAAATGCAATCGCTCAAAGCACTCCTTAAAATGGAGAAGATCGACATTTGTGCTGTAACAGAGACCTGGTTCAAGGCAGCAGAAAACACCCCAGCACTACCAGGCTATAACGCATTCCACACCTTTCGGCCCCAGAACTTGGACCAAAGCTCCAAAGGCGGTGGTGTTTCCATATTCATAAAGGATGCACACACCTCCAGACTGGTAGCCCAACATAACGCATCTGAGATACTTCAGGTGCAGCTAACACTGGGTAAGACAGAGATTCAGGTTATAGCCTACTATAGGTCCCCAACCATGTCCCAAGACTCACACTCCATGTTCCTAAGCATCCTGGAGAATATTAGGGTCCAGCCCAACACTCTCATACTGGGTGACTTCAACTACCCTTCCATTAACTGTGAAAACTACTCCTCTACCAATACACTTGCCCAGTGCTTTCTGGAATTCATTAATTCCAATGCTCTGGACCAGCTCATTCTTATCCCCACTAGAGGTAGCAACATCCTTGACCTGGTCATTACTAACATGGGCGACCATTGCTCTACACCAATAGTCAACTCCTTCCTGGTTAGATCCTACCACAAACTAATCACCTTGGAAACCCCCCACACACACACACACACACAAAGGTAGCCATCATGAAAAACTTCTCCAAAGCTAAATTTGGGCTCCAAAAAACAGAGGTGGCTAACTTCACAGCACCCATGCAAATGCAGAATAGTTACATGATCACCGAATCATACACCAATGCACTGTACGAACACGTACACAAACGCATGGATCTTGCCATACCCAATAGAACCAAGACGCTCTCCTCAAAAAAAAAAAAGGAAGCCAATCTGGTGGTCCCCTGCCATAAACAAGCTCTACAACAGAAGGAGGAAACTGATGCAGAATAAGGTGAAGTCCCAAGACTGGAAAAACTCCCTTATCAGCCTCAACAAAAGGTTGAGATCCCTCATCAAATCCTCTAAAGCTAGCTATGAAAACAGAATTGCAGCAGATAGTAAAGACAACCACAAGGCCTTTTATAGTTATGTAAAAAATCTCCACGGCAATACCCAGATTTGCTCTGTGCTACTACACAATGGTACCTCCTATACTGAGCCAACAGATATTGCCAATATACTGGTTGACAGATTCAGTGCTAACTTTACCCCTCCCCCCCAAAGGACCAATCACAATACCAGTAGATTGCCAGGCACACAGTATTACTGCTTCACAGGTAAAAACAGCACTGTCCAAGGCCAAGAATACAGCTTCTATGGGACCTGACAATATCCCTGGTTGTGTTCTACATGAACTACAAAGTGAACTGGCACCTCACTTGTGTGCCCTGTTCAATCACAGCCTCACCTCAGGCTTTGTCCCTACTGAATGGTGCACTGCTACAGTCATCCCTCTCCACAAAGGAGGAACGACTACAGACCCCGGGAATTATCACCCAATCAGCCTGACGAGTCTGATATGCAAAGATATGGAACACATCATCATGGACCTAATAAACAAGGATATAGGGAATCTGCAAACTCTGGATCCTAAACAGTCTGTGAAGGGTAGATCATGCCTGCTCAACTTGATTGACTTATATGAGTCAGCCACCAGAACTGTGGATGAAGGCAAGGTGGTTCATATAGCCTACCTTGATCTGGCCAAGGGCTTTGATACCATTCTCCACTCAGGAATAATAGAAAGACTCACTAAGCTAGGCATCAACCCCTATATCACTAGGTGGGTTGCAAACTGGCTCACAGATAGAACCCACAGTGTGAAAGTAGCTGACTCCAAGTTCGACTGCCGACCAGTTACGAATGGAGTCCCACAGAGTTCGGTCCTGGGTCCTCTTCTGTTTGGTATCTACTTCTCTGAAGTCCAGGCCAACACGAAGGGATTCTGGCTGACAAAGTTCACAGACAATTGCAAGTTGGGAGCTATTATTAACGCCCAAAGTGATGCTGACATCCTACAGAAAGGCCTCAGTGACACCAACAACTGGTGTCAGAACCATGGCTTTAAGCTCAATGCCAAAAAATGTGTCGTCATCCCCCTTGGGAAAAACTCGGTTCCCTTGAATTACCATATTGAACACAGAAGGCATTATAAGAGATCTGGGAACACAGGTTGGCAGCAACCTCTCTTTTGACCACCATGTTGCCACTGTGGTCAGAAAGTGCTTCTATGTGGTACGTCATTACTAAGGGTTTTGCATCCAGGAAGAAAGAGGTCATTGTCTCCCTCTATTCTTCCCTCATTAGGCCAATTATCGAGTTCAATGCCCCATTTGGTATGTACCATACTAGACACCTGCAACAACTGGAGAGGACACCTGCAACAACTGGAGAGGCCACAAAAGTACCTCACAAAGAGGATCCTAGGCCTTAAACACTTGTTCTATATGGACAGACTCAAAACTACAACTATTCTCTGTCTCATATCGCCTACTTAGAGGTGATCTCTGCTTGCCTTACAAAGCCATGTCTGACCCAGCTCTGTTAGAAATGATACATCTAAAAAAATCCCAATCCCTACACACTACACGCTGCAGAGACCTCGACCTCAACTTGATGGACATGCTGCACCTAAAGAAAACCATATCCCCTCGAGCCACACGCTCCAGGG
This sequence comes from Protopterus annectens, assembly GCF_019279795.1. Taxonomy (NCBI): domain Eukaryota; kingdom Metazoa; phylum Chordata; order Ceratodontiformes; family Protopteridae; genus Protopterus; species Protopterus annectens. The sequence goes on along the minus strand of NC_056744.1, from coordinate 1,241,808,542 downwards.
ATCTAAACCTCACCACAACAATAAATAGGATATGCTGGAGGGATAGATTCCTGTCCCAGAGACTTCCCATGCTCTGGAACAAGATTCAAATCTACATTAGGCAGAGCTCCTCGCTAACCCTCTTCAAGAGAAACCTTGACTAGTTGATGGGAAACAGAAAGTTTACCCCAGGAATTACTTCAATGGCTGTGCTGGACAGAGGCACAGGGAACTAATCTAAGGGGGAGGCGAAAGCCAACACATTCCTGCTAGGCTTATAAATGCCTTCAGGTAAATAGCCTAGTACCTACCTATGAACCTCATTACCACAATCAACAGAACATGCTGGAGGGACAGGTTCATAACCCAGAGACTACCCATGCTATGGAATAGACTTCCCATACATGTCAAGCAGAGCACCTCACTGGCCCTCTTCAAGAGAAATCTTGATAAGTGGATGGGAAATAGAAAATTCACCCCAGGGATCACTCCAGTGGCTCTACTAGACAGAGGCACTAGAAACTAAATATGGTGGCACAATGCCAGGGTAATCCTATAAGATAGGCTTGTAAAGGCTCCAGGGCCATTAGTCTAGTACACCTATGAACCTATGAACCTTCACATCCACTAATTAATTCCAGCTACCAATCAATCATCAGGAGTATAGTCTAATAGTTTAGTACTAAACATTATGGATGTGAACTAACAATGAACTTCATCCTAGATGTCTCGATCCTCCAAGTCTCCATTTGCCTACAAGGTGGCCTGCTCATCAGATTATGTTCCCAGGTCAACACAGAAAAGAGAAGCACGTGTGCTCAGCAGGTTTATCTGGTTAATAAACAAGTAAAATCTGTGTTCCCTTAATCTGCTTGGCCATTTCCCCTTCTATCCTACACTATTTCTTTTCTATAATACTCCCATCACATTTACCCCTTACTGCCATATATATCTCATCTCTCCTTTACTAAATAAGAAAATTTAGGAAGGTTTCATAGGCTCTCCTTGTACAACATACCTTGACAATAGGGAAAGCTATATATATTGATTACAACAGAAGTCATATACCTCAATTTAGTGAAGACTTGAATAAAGAAACATACATAAAATTGTATAAAGAAAACACACAGGATGTACAAATTACATGCAATACTATGATGAATGCTTGTAGAAGCAGAGTCTCAAGTGCTTAATAAAAGTATCTATAAACATGCAGCTTGATCAGTACATGACGAAGACCACGCCTCCCCAGACATATACTAATTGTATGGCTTCTGATGATGCTTTCGATCCTGAACCTGATAGCTTAGTGTTTTCCATACAATAATGACCAAGTCATTTTTATGTCCAGACTAAATTTTTTTGTCTGACACATCCAGCTATGTAATTTTGCCTGTTGTTATTCCTCAGGTGCACCCCATTTATGACTGCAAGAGCAGAAGTGAGGATGCCATGCCATCACTCTGGTCATGCATCCAATGTCCTTAATAAAATAGGTTCATAGGTAAGTATTAGGCTAGATGATCTTAATAAAAAAGAAAAAGAATACCATCATGACAGAAAAATGCTAGAACAAAGGGGTGATGCAATAATTTTTTTTGAGCCAACACAGATTTTACAATACAGTCAATCTACTCAAGCTTTTTACTCACACCAGTCCATCATTAGCTCCAGATGGCGGTATCTCATTTATACATACAATCAAACAAGTCTCAAACAAAAAAAAAAACATATGAGTCCATTAAAAAGCATCATATTATCTTTGTGCACCTCTGTTTCCTGTCTTCTTAGTTCTGCTTCCCACTCAACTGCCAACCCTCAGTGCCGGTGTCATTCAAAAAGGAAATTGAAAGAGTTCCCCATGCCCTAGCTTAGATCATAAATCAATACAACAAATAGGGCAGGATGCAAAACTGACACTTTCAGGACACTACCCGATATCCCTATAACCTGTGTAACTGCCGAAGGCTTTTGCTTGATCACCATCTTCTGAGTCTTTGCTCAAATACTTCATTATAGGACATGGCAAATTCATTTACAGGAAAAAAAATGTGCAATACTCAAAGGTATATGTTACAGTGCTACTGATATAAGAGGAAACCCTTACATAAGGATAGAAATACTTACTGCCACAAATAAAATTTAGATGGGACTAGAAAACATATCCTGTGTTTTTTTTATATAGAATCAAGAAAATTCCAAGTAGCCCATTATGAAACATGTTAAATAAAATAGCAAGTGGTCATGTGGACTTATCTACAGACAACATCCAAGATGGCTGCACACTGATCAATAGCTTAATTTCATCTCTCCTAGTGTGAAAAAGGAAACTGAGTGATCAGGGCTAGTAGTTCTGCTAGCTTTAGTAAAATTCCATTACTGGCTAGTAAATACACTGCCTGGATGCCTAAGAAGAAACTTAGAGAGCCTTAAAGAAAATCAACTAGAAAATGTGAAGAGATAAAAATACTAAAGTAAGCCAATACTTTTTTTCTTTTTTAGTTTTAAGAAATGTAGGCATTACCATGTAAAAAGAGAAGAAAGGCTGGACAAAAGTATGTTCAAGTTGATATGTTATAACCTTTGGTGGCTGGGATGGGATATGAAGTGAAAAAGTGCACTGATTATAATATATGTAGAGTTGAAATGTTTTCTCTTACTTTTGCACATGTGAATGTCTGAATTAATGATTTTGGCTTAATCTAGTGAAAGCGTGTGTGCTATAAAATAAGAGAACATTGTAAATGTAATGAAAAGGGGTGTTTTTAGCAAATAAGTGGTCAGTGTGAGTTGAGAAGCCTGCAGCTTAGGGCAGCTGTAGATTCTCTTCATATTTTTCCATGGAGACAAGCTGACTACAGTTCCAGGAAATAATTCTAGAGAGCTCTGGATATTGTTTGCTGAGCGATATGTAAAATTAGAAGGTACAAAAGCAAGCAGCTTAATAAAAATAAAGTTTGAAATAATTGGAAGTAAATAAGAGATTTTTTCTTGCTACGTAAATATTTTAATGGATTTGCTAGAAAAGTGTATAATTTAAATGTCTTTAAGTTTTCTTTAAAGATAACCAGTGCACTTATTATTAAGGCTAAAATATAATGTTTTCTGAAATCATACAAGCTGTTTTTCACATCTGGGAGGGGAATAAACATAACACAAGAAAAGGGAACAATTAGTATAAGTAGAAGCACTGGCTGTAAAATGCATTTTAGCATGGCTACCATTAATTTTAGGTTAGGTAAAGTATGTGGGTGCACCTCTCAATTTGGGACAAGTGTTCTTATCAAGACAGTTAAACTTCATTATCTGAAGATGTACACAGTTTTATGTGTAACCACAAAAATGCACAGTTGAAGGGAAGTAACCTCCAGACTCTCGAACCGTTTAAAATATTTTATTGTGTATAAAACAACATATAACGTTAAACACTTAACGAATCACCGCATTTTTCATCTGTTAACACAGACTTCATCAGACAAACAAAAGACTTAATTACATTGCTTTTATACAGACAATTACCATTTGAATAGACCAATAGCTTTTGTTAATCAAACTCATTAATATGTAAACATACCCTTCAGAAATGCTGGCAATCGCAATAAATATAACATGAATTTCTCCCACTAAAAGGAAGCAAATAATTTATTTATAGCTTCTCAAAAAATGCCCATCACCAAACTGTAAATCCCAACAAGGTTCACATTCTAATGAATCATAATCAATTTTATAAAATATTCTAATGAATCATAATCAATTTTCTAATGAATCATAATTACTTCCCTTCAACTGTGCATTTTTGTGGTTACCAGTTGTTTGGTTCGCATTTGTACTCCTTGTTTTGGTTACAGTTTTATGTGTGTTTGTCTAAAGTTAATAGGCTATGGGTCTTCTGGTGGTGTGTTTGGTTTTATGTTTAAGAGTTATCATTAAAACAAAAAGTCTTCTAAAAGGAGACATAGCTTCAAATGGAGGTGACAAGAAACAGCTGTATAAAGGATCAAAATGCCAAGCAATAGTAGATGCATGTAACACAAAAGCTGGAAATACACATTGTAAAAAAAGCTGACTAATATAATAGGTGAGTATAATAACTTCTTATTATAATGGTTACACTAGCCATATTATTTTGGAATGTTAATGGCCTCACAGGTATAGACAAAAAAGTAGACGTACTGAATTATACTAAGAAATACAGTGCAAATAGCATTGCTACAGGAGACACATTTGGAAAAAAGTGAGAATGTGTATTTGATAAAGGAAGGATTTCAGAACAGATATTCAGTGAATGTCAGAGACAAAGGAAAAGGGAAGTACTTATACTAATTGTTAGAGGAGCTCCAATATTGACAGAAGAGGAAAAAAGATAATAATGGTAAATTTGTGGTAATAAGGGGCTACTGGCAAGGGAGGGAGAGGATTATGCTGACTTGTATTTATATTCCACCTGAAACTGGTATTATGAAGCTTAAGAAAATTTTGAGAGAAATAATCAACAGTCAGCAAAGAATATTTGTTATAGATGGGGATTGGAACTTGATTTGCAATACTAAGGATGTATGTCACGGACCTAAAAGGGGAATATAACAGTAGGGTAGATTTCTGAGGAAATTTATAAAAATATTTTTTATGGAAGACAGGAATTCAGAGGGAATGTATATTTTATTCCCCAAGGTACAATAACTGGGCTAGACTAGACAGAAATATTTCACAGGAATACATATTTAATCGAAAGCTTTTACACACATCTATGAACTATTTCAGCTTATACACCAATAACAACTAGGACACAAATGCAGATTAATGAAGCAAAAATGAGATAATGACACTTCCTCACCTGTCTGTTAAAAAGAATGGGTGGTGGAAGTTATTCATGAGTTATTAGGGAAGTTAGAAATTTCATTTGACATTATTAGCTAGTGAGTGGGATAAAATGAAAATGGTGTTTAAAAGAATTGAACAAGCCAAAAAACTTTACAAGACAAACTCAACAAAATCCAAAACTGAGGTTCACACACATCAAGCAGGATAAAAACCTTTAATGTAAAATGTACCACTGTTAAAACTCCACTAATGTAAAACATGAAACACCACATAAATCCTTGAGATAAGCGCTTTCGTCTTGTCACTATCAAGACTTCTTCAGGTAACTAAAAGTTAAAACACACCATGTTTAATTTCCCCTCCATGCATCATGTTAGTGTGTTGTTAGCCAATCATATTTTGTGTGAAAATCACACTCCACATTCAAACAGCCCTTCCTATGTTTTAACTTCGCTTCAAAATCCATTTAAAGTGACCAGATCTGCCAATCCTGTTATATTTTATTACTAGGAAATTCTTTTTTCTTGCTTCATACATGAACAGCAGCTTCAAGTTTTATCTTTCTAAAGATTTTAATTTTAGTATACTAGAGATAGATACATGTTCGTTCAACCCTGGGTAGCTGGTTGCATTTAACTGGAGTTGCCAATAAAGTTCTTTTTTTCTAATACAATTGCCCAATGCCCACCTCTCTCTGTCTTTTGAACTTGCTCTAAAGCAGAGAACTTGAACCAATCAATATGTTAGAGCACCTCGAATGGTGACTAGAAGTAAAGACTTCCTAGATGACTGTATGACTTTGAAAAATATGTTTTTGAATAGAGGCTATCCCCAACACTTGATAGATAGTATCGAAAAAGAAGTAGAAAAAAGTAGTGGAAAAAAGAAATGGCGGGTTTTATCAACCACTGCTTGGTGGTACTAAAGAAGATAAACAGGGGACAGTTAATGTAGCTGAGAAGAGGAGGATAGAATTTAAATGTGGTAGGCTAACAACTTTTAGCCTGGAGAGTAGAAAGGTAAAAAAGATATGGACAAAAAACTGGCCCTTTTTTGATGGAAGAATCTAGTATTCAAACAAGTTAGATGAACGTCCTGTCATCATTTATAGAAAAGGGCTAATGTTGAAGGGCATTTTAGAGAGACCTATTAAGGAAGAAATTTTAAAAAATGATTGTAGGATGCGACAGTGTGGATATTGTAATTATGTAGGTAAGACCGAAAGGTCCATAAAGGAACGTATTTATGAACACTGCTATGACATTGAGAAAAATAACATCAACAATGCACTATATAAGCACATAGTTGAAAATAACAAACATTGGTTCAAGTTCACTGTTTTAGAACAAGTTTAAAAGAAAGAGAGAGGTGGGCCTTGGGCCATTGTATTAGAGAAAAATAACTTTATTGGCAACTCCGGTTAAATGCAACCAGCTACCCAGGATTGTACGAACATGTATCTATCTCTAGTGTACTAAAGTTAAAATCTTTAGAAAGATAAAACTTGAAGCTGCTGTTCCTGTATGAAGTAAGAAAAAATATTTTCCTAGTAAGAAAATATAACAGGCTTGGCAGACCTGGTCACTTTTAATGGATTTTGTAAGTGATGTTAAAACATAGGAAGGGTTGTTTGAATGTGGGGTGTGATTTTCACATAACATATGATTGGCTAACAACACACTGACATCATTCATGTAGGGGGATTTAAGCATGGTGTGTTTTAAGTTTTAGTTATCTGAAGAAGTCTTGATAGTGACATGACAAAAACACTTATCACAAGGATTTATGTGGTGTTTCTTGTTTTACAACAGTGGAGTTTTAACAGTGGTACATTTTTACATTAAAAGTTTTTGTCTTTCTGGACATGTATGAACCTCAGTTTTTGGAGTTTAAAAGAATGGTAGAAATAAAAGAAGGAGATATGGCTAAGAAGTAACAAGAATTATTTAGAGGGGCTGA